>NC_053037.3:512190133-512493164 GCF_002575655.3 Aegilops tauschii subsp. strangulata | reverse complement strand
CTGCTAGGACCCACCAGCTACACCTTCGCACGCAAGGAAGTGCGTCCGGGCAAAAAAACAAAACGATTCGCCCCCTGACTGCTGGGACCCACCAGCTAGATCTTCGCACGCAAGGAAGTGCCTGACAGTCGGGACCCACCTGGTCGAAGCGTACGTAGCGTTGTCATTCTGGTCGCGAACGTGTACGTACATATATACTGGTGAATGTAGAGGCGCGCACGTGTCGTAGTAGAGGCGCGCACGTAGCATGTACACGTACGTACAACGGCCATGGTGCAAGAAAGAAAATACGGCCACGTATGTGTACATACGGGCGGGGTCTCGAACGCCTACTCGCGCATATGTACGGCAAGGGCTCGTTGACATGGCTGGGTCGGAACGGAGAAACAACGTCGTCGTCGTGTTCATGGGGAGGCAACCGAATGCGTCGTGTTCATGGGGAGGCAACGGAATGCGTCGTGTTCATCGGGAGGCAACGGAACGCGTGGGAGCCAACCGGCTGGGTCGGAACGGAATGCGTGGCCGTGTTCATCGGGAGGGCTTGGACGGAACAGGCGATGGAAACAAGGCCAGGCGTACCGCAGAACGGAGGAAACGGCCTTGTGTTCAACCGGCCACGTTCGAAACGGGGTCCTGTTCATCGGGAGGGGTCTGGCGTACCGCAAAACGGACGAAACGGACCTCCTACGGTTGAAACGGGAGTCCTGTTGATCGGGAGGGGTGTGGCGTACCGCAAAACGGACAAAACGGACCTCCTACAGTCGAAACGGGGATCCTGTTGATCGGGAGGGGTGTGGCGTACCGCAAAACGGACGAAACGGACCTCCTACGGTCGAAAGGGGGGTCCTGTTCATCGGGAGGGGTGTGGCGTACCGCAAAACGGGACTCCACGGGATACTGTTCATCTCCACCGTCGACCTCCTCTAGTCTCCACGGGCTACCGTCGACCTCCTCCAGCCTCCACGGGCTCCTGTTCATCCAGCCTCCACCGCGCGCTACTCCACCGGCTATTGTTCAACCACCCCTCCACGGGCACCCCTCCACCGTCTACTGTTCATCCAACCCTCCACACCACAGGGTCCTGTTCAACCACCCCTCCACGGGCACCCCTCCACCGTCTACTGTTCATCCAGCCCTCCACACCACGGGGTCCTGTTCAACCACCCCTCCACGGGCACCCCTCCACCGTCTACTGTTCATCCAGCCCTCCACACCACGGGGTCCTGTTCAACCACCCCTCCACGGGCACCCCTCCACTGTCTACTGTTCATCCAGCCCTCCACACCACGGGGTCCTGTTCATCCAGAGGCAACGCCACCGCTCACTGTTCATCCAACCCCACCCCCCCCCCCCCCCGCAACGCTCATTGTTCATCCTAGAGGCAGCATCGATCGGCTTCAGTTAGCAGCAGTAGCGAAGGAATCGCTCGATCGGGTTCAGTTAACAGCCATCGATCGATCGCTCGGGTTCAGTAACGCGTAGCCTGTAGTGCAATCGCTCGGGTTCAGTTAGAGCCCAACGCCTTGCTCGGGTTCAGTTAGAGCCAACGCCTCGCACACACGCGCATACATGTACGAGAGAAACACGCATTGCTCGGCCCCCGACCTCCCACCGTAACCAGGAACTCCCAGAAATTTTCCTCGCCCTCGCTTCTACCACGGTTTTTTCCGTCATGGACGGCCCAAAGAATGTCATGCAGCTGCGTCTCCGGCCCGCCCAGGGGGAAAAGCCCATTTTCTGTCATGATTTTTTTTCATAGAAGTAGGAGCCCACCACATCTATGATGATACCGGGTTTTGTCACAATTATCGTCATAGAAGTGTCATATGTATGACAGAAAAAAATTCGTTCGGCCCAAAATGTCACAGATGTGTCTTTTTTTTGTAGTGCAGCATGTTCAAGTAGGGATTACAGCAGGGTGTCGGAGAGTGGACTGCGTAAAATAGATGAGGATGGTGATGATGATGGTGATGTTGATGAAGACGATCACCGCGGCGATGATTCCCCTCCTGATGGCACTCCGGCGCCACCGAGAGAGAGGAGTAGAGGTTCTCCCCCTTGTGCTTCCTCCTCCATGGCCTCCCCCCTAGATGGGGAGAGGTTCTCCCTCTGGTCCTTGGCCTTCATGGCGATGATGGCCCCTCCGGGATCCTCCTCCATGGCCTCCGGTGATAATGGCCCCCTCCGGCAGGGTGCCAGAGAGGGCCTAGATTGATTTCTCGTGGCTACAGAGGCTTGCGGCAGCGGAACGTACGATCTAGGTTATTTTCTGGGGGTTTCTATATTTATAGGAATTTTTGGCATTGGTTTCACGTCAGGGAGGTCTCCGAGCCGTCCACGAGGCAGGGGCCCACACCCAGGGGGGTGGGCGCGCCCCCCACCCTCGTGGACAACCCGGGACTCTTTTGGCCCAACTCTTTTGCTCCAGGGGCTTCTTTTGGTCCATAAAAAATCAACAAAAATTGGCACGTCAATTGGACTCCGTTTGGTATTCCTTTTCTGTAAAACTCAAAAACAAGGAACAAACAGAAACTGGCACTGGGCTCTAGGTTAATAGGTGAGTCCCAAAAATCATATAAAATAGCATATAAATGCATATAAAACATCTAAGATGGATAATATAATAGCATGAATACTTCATAAATTATAGATATGTTGGAGACGTATCATTGCTGAAAGAGAGCCTCGACGACATGCCCGCTGAGCTGAATGAGCCGGGGGAGTTGACTGCCGGCTTGGTGATGCTGCTCAAGAAGAGCATTGCCTCGGAGAAGAAGGTGACCGGCGAAATCCTGCAACTTCAGGAGGACAAGGCGAAGCTCTGCCACGAGCTCGACCTGCTGAAGGAGGAGAACGCCGGCTGGAAGAAGCTTCATGAGAATAGTAGTTCATCGATGAAGATGCTGCAGGCCCTTGTCATGGAACAGAAGGACGAGTTAGCGAAGGTCCGCATCGAGCACCCGGCTGCTGTCATGGTACGTAATGCGGCCGTGGAATAGATGATGAAGGCTCACGTCAAGAAATCCCGCGTCATGGACAGAATGAAGAAGATGGCGGAGGAGATGCGCAAGGAGATGGAGGTCGTGGAGGCGATGAAGAAGCAGTTACGACTCCGCGGTCAGCAACCCTTCATGTAGTAGAGAGCAGCGCCCCAGACTTGTGTTTGCGTCTTCCTTCTTTTTTTGGGGTGATAATCTTCCTACTTCTTTTGCTCCTGTGTTTCTTCTTTTGCTTCGGGTGTTTCACCGCACGTGTCACGTTCTCTGCGAGGCATGAATAGAACAATGCTAACAATGAGATGACTAGCAAATTAGATCATTTTTTATCGCCATATGGCACTGGGCTCCCGTGTTTGGTGCTCCTCCGTCGTACTACTCCAGTGGAAAACTTGAGTATACCGCACGGTTCTTTGCTCCTCCTCAGGTCACCGGAACATTTATACGAGCAATCAAATCACAAGGCCCCACCTTCCAGCAGTAATGAGCCATCAAATCACAAAGGCCCTCGCTTCTCTTGAAACCGAGCAAGCTAGACTGCCCTGCCCTCCAGCCTTTTAAAAATGTATACTTTTGTACAATAGTAGTATTGATGGATTGCGCCATGGACCAAAACTAACAAGATGAAATTAAAGAAAAAAGGTGGTACATATAGAGAGCGCTCGTCGCCAAATTATGCATATAGTACTATTAAAAAATCTAGTACGTGCTTAAATGGGGTGCTAAATTATATTAAAGAAATTAGCATACCTATTTAATTCTTGGGTTCTTATTATTTATGCCACTAGTTGTGTATCACTACTCAGTTTTGCCATTAGAAGTTACAACTACTCAAAAATGCCATCGATCCGTGAGATGCCTGCTCAAAAATGCAATTAGATATCTCAAAAATGACATCGTTAAGTTAGATGTTTGCTCAAAAATGTCGTTAGACATTGTTATTTTTTCACGTCAAACCCATTGACCATGTTATATGACAAAAATAAGCCGATTCTCACAATGATAAGTGTGGCCCCGCTTGTCAGGACTATCCAAGCGAATAATTTTACAGGAAAATAAGAACGCTGTTGGGATCAAGTAGGCCCCACACTTTATTTTACTGTAGTGAGATAGAGGGAGAGCTGGCATATTGGTCCATCGGTATTTATGTCATTATAACATGGCCAAAGAGATTTGAGTCACAATAATGGTGTCCAGCACAACACACCCCTCAAATAAAACTAAGCACCCTAAAATTCTTTGACAACTAAACTGCTGGCTGTATGATGTTGGCCATATATATTGTACGTATATAATGTGAAGAAACGAGTGGTAGTACTATACCAACTAATGGATGAACTGTAAGAAATACTAGTATGTACGAACTGAAGAGTTAAAGTAATGAGAAGGAACATAACATAGTTCTGCTGGGGGCTCAGCACAACACATCCCTCAAATAAAACTAAGCACACCTGAAATTAAACTAAGCAACTAATCTAGTAGACACTGCATTAGAACCATCATGAGCAACGACACTGCCACCTTACTCGGACTCCTCGTCCATGTGCTCGACTTCATCCTTGTCCCTCTTCCTCTTGGGCGATACTTTTTGCTTGAACCGCACACTTGCCTCTTGCTCTTCATCCAACCCTTGTAGATATTGAAACAAAGATAGCCATCCATTGCAGCGTAGTGGATGTGGTCTATATCTAGTACATTCCACTCCCATGCATGATGAAACTTGAACGGAGGTTTCTTCAGTGTACCGTACGAAGGATGAACCATGGCTCCTGCCAGGGTCAGCATTGAAGGCTGATCACGGGTGGGCACCAGCCCTTTCTTCTAGAGGTCGAAGGGGTTGCCTACAATGAGGCATATCTGATCCAGGACATCCCTGTCGTTCCTAAAGTCTACAGTAACGAATTTGACTCGGTCGCCCTTGAGGAAGTTCTTAAATTCCTCGCACTCAACATCGGCATGGCATATGTGGTAGACCAAGCATAAGTCATGCACGCAAACCTAGATCACGGCGGGCTTCTTCTTCTCTGCCTCCTTTAGATTCTTCTCGCTTTCTAGGACTGTGGTGTACTCAACATCTAGCCCAACGACCCACTCATCCTTTGAGTTTTCGAACATGCATCTGAAGCAAGCAAGGCATCCTTTCACCGTCGCGGAAGAACGGGTGTAGATGACGTCAAACACATCGCCGGTGATGGTTCTAACCTTGTACTCACCGCTGATCATGGAGATTTGGGACTCCATGGATTTGGGAGGAGGGTTAGGATTAGTGGAACTGCCAGAATGTGAAAGGACGGGATGACTAGGAGCGAACTGCCGTAATGTTAAAGGACATCGAGGACGAGTAGGAGCGAACTGCCAGCGGTTTTTGTAAAAATGCTAAGTGGGGCGTGCGAAAGGCAGGGTAGTGGCTTGCCTGGTGGATAAATGGATTCATGCACAGTACTATGGGGGCCCAATTAGATGTCATGTCTACTCGACGCCCAATTAAATGGCTTTTGATGTCATGTCAAGCGTCGAGAAAATTACAGGTGATACGAAACTTTCCATTCTCCCATGATACGGGCTTATGAGAGCCCTTGGATCTGAGATCTAACGGTTGCATGGCGTGATTCTAGACCTATGGGTGAATATCCTATCCTGGAGGGTTATTCTGCAAATTTTCAGCAACTTAGCATGCGACCGTTCGATCTCAGATTTAAAGGCTGCCAGCAGTCCGTATCATGGTCGCGCCTGTTGCGAATCGTAGCATAATTTTAAAATTTTCCTACGCTCACCAAGATGCATCTATGGAGTCTACTAGCAACGAGGGGAAAGGAGTGCATCTACATACCCTTGTAGATCGCGAGCGGAAGCGTTCCAATGAACGTGGATGACGGAGTCGTACTCGCCGTGATCCAAATCACCGATGACCGAGTGCCGAACGGACGGCACCTCCGCGTTCAACACACGTACGGTGCAGCGACGTCTCCTCCTTCTTGATCCAGCAAGGGGGAAGGAGAGGTTGATGGAGATCCAACAGCACGACGGCGTGGTGGTGGATGTAGCGGGTCTCCGGCAGGGCTTCGCCAAGCTTCTGCGAGAGAGAGAGAGAGGTGTTGCAGGGGAGGAGGGAGGCGCCCAAGGCTGTAGATTGCTGCCCTCCCTCCCCCCCTTTATATAGGCCCCTGGGGGGGGCCAGCCCTTGGGAGATCAGATCTCCAAGGGGGGCGGCGGCCAAGGGGTGCAAAGGGGTGCCTTGCCCCCCAAGGCAAGGGAGAAGCTCCCCCCCCTAGGGTTCCCAACCCTAGGCGCATGGGGGGAGGCCCAAGGGGGCGCCCCAGCCCACTAAGGGATGGTTCCCTTCCACTTTCAGCCCACGGGGCCCTCCGGGACAGGTGGCCCCACCCGGTGGACCCCCGGGACCCTTCCGGTGGTCCCGGTACAATACCGGTAACCCCCGAAACTTTCCCGGTGGCCGAAACTTGACTTCCTATATATAATTCTTCACCTCCGGACCATTCCGGAACCTCTCGTGACGTCCGGGATCTCATCCGGGACTCCGAACAACTTTCGGGTTTCCGCATACATATATCTCTACAACCCTAGCGTCACCGGACCTTAAGTGTGTAGACCCTACGGGTTCGGGAGACATGCAGACATGACCGAGACGCCTCTCCGGTCAATAACCAACAGCGGGATCTGGATACCCATGTTGGCTCCCACATGCTCCACGATGATCTCATCGGATGAACCACGGTGTCGAGGATTCAATCAATCCGTATGCAATTCCCTTTGTCAATCGGTATGTTACTTGCCCGAGATTCGATCGTCGGTATCCCAATACCTTGTTCAATCTCGTTACCGGCAAGTCTCTTTACTCGTACCGCAATGCATGATCCCGTGACTAACGCCTTAGTCACATTGAGCTCATTATGATGACGCATTACCGAGTGGGCCCAGAGATACCTCTCCGTCACACGGAGTGACAAATCCCAGTCTCGATCCGTGCCAACCCAACAGACACTTTCGGAGATACCCGTAATGCACCTTTATAGTCACCCAGTTACGTTGTGACGTTTGGCACACCCAAAGCACTCCTACGGTATCCGAGAGTTGCACGATCTCGTGGTCCAAGGAAAAGATACTTGACATTGGAAAAGCTCTAGCAAACGAAACTACACGATCTTTTATGCTATGCTTAGGATTGGGTCTTGTCCATCACATCATTCTCCTAATGATGTGATCCCGTTATCAATGACATCCAATGTCCATAGTCAGGAAACCATGACTATCTGTTGATCAACGAGCTAGTCAACTAGAGGCTTACTAGGGACAGGTTGTGGTCTATGTATTCACACATGTATTACGAGTTTCCGGACAATACAATTATAGCATGAATAATAGACAATTACCATGAACAAAGAAATATAATAATAACCATTTATTATTGCCTCTAGGGCATATTTCCAACAGTCTCCCACTTGCACTAGAGTCAATAATCTAGTTCACATCACCATGTGATTAACACTCACTGGTCACATCACCATGTGACCAACATCTAAAGAGTTTACTAGAGTCAACAATCTAGTTCACATCACTATGTGATTATCACTCAATGTGTTCTGGTTTGGTCATGTTATGCTTGTGAGAGAGGTTATTAGTCAACGGGTCTGAACCTTTCAGAACCGTGTGCTTTACGAATATCTATGTCATCTTGTGGATGCTACCACGCGCTATTTGGAGCCATTTCAAATAATTGCTCTACTATACGAATCCGGTTTACTACTCAGAGTCATCCGGATTAGTGTCAAAGTTCGCATCGACGTAACCCTTTACGACGAACTACTTTCCACCTCCATAATCGAGAAAATTCCTTAATCCACTAGGTACTAAGGATAAGTTCGACCGCTGTCATGAGATCCTTTCCCGGATCACCATTGTACCCTCTTGACCAACTCATGGCAAGGCACACTACATGTGCGGTACACAGCATAGCATACTATAGAGCCTATGTCTAAAGCATAGGGGACGACCTTCGTCCTTTCTCTATCTTCCGCTGTGGTCAGGTCTTGAGTCTCACTCAATACTCACACCTTGTAACACAGCCAAGAACTCCTTCTTTGCTGATCTATTTTGAACTCTTTCAAAATCATGTCAAGGTGTGCTGTCTTTTGAAAGTATCATCAGGCGTCTTGATCTATCTCTATGGATCTTGATGCCCAATATGTAAGCAGCTTTATCCAGGTCTTCCTTTGAAAAACTCCTTTCAAACAACCCTTTATGCTTTCCAGAAATTTTACATCATTTCGGATCAACAATATGTCATTCACATATACTTATCAGAAATGTTGTAGCGCTCCCACTCACTTTATTGTAAATACAAGTTTCTAACAAACTTTGTATAAACCCAAAAACTTTGATCACCCCATCAAAGCGTATATTCTGACTCCGAGATGCTTGCTCTAATCCATGGAAGGATTGCTGGAGCTAGCATACCTTTTAGCATCCTTAGGATCGACAAAACCTTTCTGATTGTATCACATACAACCTTTCCTCACGAAAAACTGGTAAGGAAACTTGTTTTGACATCCATCTGCCAGATTTCATAAATGTAGCTAATGCTAACATGATTCCGACGGACCTAAGCATCGCTACGGATGAGAAAAAACTCATTGTAGTCAACTCCTTGAACTTGTGAAAATACTCTTTGCCACAAGTCGAGCTTCATAGACGGTAACATTACCGTCCATGTCCGTCTTCTTCTTAAAGATCCATTTATCTCAATGGCTTGCCGATCATCGGGCAAGTTCACCAAAGTCCATGCTTTGTTCTGATACATGGATTATATCTCGGATTTCATGGCCTCGAGCCATTCGTCGGAATATGGGCCCACCATCGCTTCTCCATAGCTCGTAGGTTCATAGTTGTCTAGCAACATGACTTCCAAGGCAGGATCACGCATTACTCTGAAGTAGTGCGCATCCTCGTCGTCCTATGAGGTTTGGTAGTGACTTGATCCGAAGTTTCATGATCACCATCATAGCTTCCACTTCAATTGGTGTAGGTGCCACAGGAACAACTTCCTGTGCCCTGCTACATACTAGTTGAAGCGACGGTTCAATAACCTTATCAAGTCTCCACCATCCTCCCACTCAATTCTTTCGAGAGAAACTTTTCCTCGAGAAAGGACTCGTTTCTAGAAGCAATTACTTTTGCTTCCAGATCTGAAATAGGAGGTATACCCAACTGTTTTTGGGTATTCTATGAAGATGCATTTATCCGCTTTGGGTTCGAGCTTATCAGCCTGAAACTTTTTCACATAAGCATCGCAGCCCCAAACTTTTAAGAAACGACAACTAAGGTTTCTATAAACGGTGTCGTCTCAACGGAATTGCGTGGTGCCCCTTTTAAAGTGAATGCGGTTGTCTCTAATGCCTAACCCATAAATTATAGTGGTAATTTGATAAGAAACATCATGGTATGCACCATATCCAATAGGGTGCAGTTATGATGTTCGGACACACCATCACACTATGGTGTTCCAGGCGGTATTAATTGTGAAACACTTTCCACAATGTCTCAATTGTGTGCCAAACTCGTATCTCAGATACTCATCTCTATGATCATATCACAGACATTTTATCCTCTTGTCATGACGATCTTCAACTTCACTCTGAAATTACTTGAACCTTTCAATAATTCAGACTAGTGTTTCATCAAGTAAATACACTCAGCATCTACTCAAATCATCTGTGAAGTAAGAACATAACGATGTCCACTGCATGCCTCAGCACTCATTGGACTGCGTACATCAAAATGTATTACTTCCAATAAGTTGCTCTCTTGTTCCATCTCACTGAAAACGAGGACTTTCAGTCATTTTGCCCATGTGGTATGATTTGCATGTCTCAAGTGATTCATAATCAAGTGAGTCCAAACGATCCATCTGTATGGAGTTTCTTCATGCATATATACCAATAGACATGGTTCGCATGTCTCAATCTTTTCGAAAATGAGTGAGTCCAAAGATCCACCTACATGGAGCTTCTTCATGCGTTCTACACCAATATGACTCAAGTGGCAGTGCCACAAGTATGTGGTACTATCATTACTATCTTATATCTTTTTGGCATGAACATGTGTATCACTACGATCGAGATTCATTTTAGGTGCAAGACCATTGAAGGTATTATTCAAATAAACAGAGTAACCATTATTCTCCTTAAATGAATAACTGTTTTGCGGTAAACATAATCCAATCATGTTCAACGCAAACACCAAATCTCGATGGTAGAGGGAGCATGCGATGCTTGATCAACTCAACCTTGGAAACACTTCCAACACATATCGTCATCTCACCTTTAGCTAGTCTCCATTTATTCCGCAGCTTTTATTTCGAGTTACTAACACTTAGCAACCGAACCAGTATCTAATACCCTGGTGCTGCTAGGAGTACTAGTAAAGTACACATTCATTTAATGTATATCCAATATACTTCTGTCGACCTTGCCTGCCTTCTCATCTACCAAGTATCTAGGGTAGTACTGCTTCAGTGACCGTTCCTCTCATTACAGAAGCACTTAGTCTCGGGTTTGGGTTCAACCTTGGGATTCTTCACTAGAGCAGCAAACGACTTGCTGTTTCATGAAGTATCCCTTTTGCCCTTGCCCTTCTTAAACTAGTGGTTTTACTAACCATCAACAATTGATGCTCGTTCTTGATTTCTACTCTCGCGGTGTCAAACATCGCGAATAGCTCAAGGATCATCATAACTATCCTTGATATGTTATAGTTCATCACGAAGCTCTACTAGCTTGGTGGCAGTGACTATGGAGAACTATCACTATCTCATCTGGGAGATTAACTCCCACTCGGTTCAAGCGATTGTGGCACTCAGACAATCTGAGCACACGCTCAACGATTGAGCTTTTCTCCCTTAGTTTGCAGGCTTAAGAAACTTGTCAGAGGTCTCATACCTCTTGACGTGGGCACTAGTCTGAAATCCCAATTTCAGTCTTCGGAACATCTCACATGTTCTGCGACGTTTCAAAAACGTCTTTGGTGCCACAATTCTAAACCGCACTGAACTATCACGTAGTCATCAAAACGTGTATGTCAGATGTTTCGTAACATCTACAGACGACGCTGAGGTTCAGCACACCGAGCGGTGCATTAAGGACATAATCCTTCTGTGCAGCAATGAGGACAATCCTTAGTTTACGGACCCAGTCCGAATAATTGTTACTACCAACTTTCAACTAAATTTTCTCTAGGAACATATAATACCAGTAGAACTAAAGCGCAAGCTATGACATAATTTGCAAATACCTATTTGACTATGTTCATGATAATGAAGTTCATCTGATTATGAACTCCCACTCAGATAGACATCCCTCTAGTCATCTAAGTGAAACATGATCCGAGTTTAACTAGGCCGTGTCCGATCATCACGTGAGACGGACTAGTCAAGATCGGTGAACATCTCCATGTTGATCGTATCTTCCATACGACTCATGCTCGACCTTTCGGTCCTCCGTGTTCCGAGGCCATGTCTGTACATGCTAGGCTCGTCAAGTCAACCTAAGTGTATTGCGTGTGTTCCGAGGCCATGTCTGTACATGCTAGGCTCGTCAACACCCGTTGTATTCGAACGTTAGAATCTATCACACCCGATCATCACGTGGTGCTTCGAAACAACGAACCTTCGCAACGGTGCACAGTTAGGGTGAACACTTTCTTGAAATTATTATAAGGGGTCATCTTACTTACTACCGTCGTTCTAAGCAAATAAGATGCAAAAACATGATAAACATCACATGCAATCAAATAGTGACATGATATGGCCAATATCATCATGCTCCTTTGATCTCCATCTTCGGGGCACCATGATCATCTTCGTCACCGGCATGACACCATGATCTCCATCATCATGATCTCCATCATTGTGTCTTCATGAAGTCGTCACGCCAACGATTACTTCTACTTCTATGGCTAACGCGTTTAGCAACAAAGTAAAGTAATTTACATGGCGTTATTCAATGACACGCAGGTCATGCAAAATAATAAAGACAACTCCTATGGCTCCTGCCGGTTGTCATACTCATCGACATGCAAGTCGTGATTCCTATTACAAGAATATGATCAATCTCATACATCACATATAGCATTCATCACATCTTCTGGCCATATCAGATCACATAGCACTTGCTGCAAAAACAAGTTAGACGTCCTCTAATTGTTGTTGCAAGTTTTTACGTGGTTTGTAGGTTTCTAGCAAGAACGTTTCTTACCTACGTATGACCACAACGTGATTTGCCAATTTCTATTTACCCTTCATAAGGACCCTTTTCATCGAATCCGTTCCGACTAAAGTAGGAGAGACAGACACCCGCTAGCCACCTTATGCAACTTGTGCATGTCAGTCGGTGGAACCTGTCTCACGTAAGTGTACGTGTAAGGTCGGTCCGGGCCACTTCATCCTACAATGCTGCCGAAACAAGAAAAGACTAGTAGCGGCAAGAAGAATTGGCAATCTCAACGCCCACAACTGCTTTGTGTTCTACTCGTGCATAGTAACTACGCATAGACCTGGCTCATGATGCCACTGTTGGGAATCGTAGCATAATTTTAAAATTTTCCTACGCTCACCAAGATGCATCTATGGAGTCTACTAGCAACGAGGGGAAAGGAGTGCATCTACATACCCTTGTAGATCGCGAGCGGAAGCGTTCCAATGAACGTGGATGACGGAGTCGTACTCGCCGTGGTCCAAATCACCGATGACCGAGTGCCGAACGGACGGCACCTCCGCGTTTAACACACGTACGGTGCAGCGACGTCTCCTCCTTCTTGATCCAGCAAGGGGGAAGGAGAGGTTGATGGAGATCCAACAGCACGACGGCGTGGTGGTGGATGTAGCGGGTCTCCGGCAGGGCTTCGCCAAGCTTCTGCGAGAGAGAGAGAGGTGTTGCAGGGGAGGAGGGAGGCGCCCAAGGCTGTAGATTGCTGCCCTCCCTCCCCCCCTTTATATAGGCCCCTGGGGGGCGCCAGCCCTTGGGAGATCAGATCTCCAAGGGGGGCGGCGGCCAAGGGATGGAAAGGGGTGCCTTGCCCCCCAAGGCAAGGGGGAAGCTCCCCCCCTAGGGTTCCCAACCCTAGGCGCATGGGGGGAGGCCCAAGGGGGGCGCCCCATCCCACTAAGGGCTGGTTCCCTTCCACTTTCAGCCCACGGGGCCCTCCGGGACAGGTGGCCCCACCCGGTGGACCCCCGGGACCCTTCCGGTGGTCCCGGTACAATACCGGTAACCCCCGAAACTTTCCCGGTGGCCGAAACTTGACTTCCTATATATAATTCTTCACCTCCGGACCATTCCGGAACCTCTCGTGACGTCCGGGATCTCATCCGGGACTCCGAACAACTTTCGGTTTCCGCATACATATATCTCTACAACCCTAGCGTCACCGGACCTTAAGTGTGTAGACCCTACGGGTTCGGGAGACATGCAGACATGACCGAGACGCCTCTCCGGTCAATAACCAACAGCGGGATCTGGATACCCATGTTGGCTCCCACATGCTCCACGATGATCTCATCGGATGAACCACGGTGTCGAGGATTCAATCAATCCGTATGCAATTCCCTTTGTCAATCGGTATGTTACTTGCCCGAGATTCGATCGTCGGTATCCCAATACCTTCTTCAATCTCATTACCGGCAAGTCTCTTTACTTGTACCGCAATGCATGATCCCGTCGCTAACGCCTTAGTCACATTGAGCTCATTATGATGATGCATTACCGAGTGGGCCCAGAGATACCTCTCCGTCACACGGAGTGACAAATCCCAGTCTCGATCCGTGCCAACCCAACAGACACTTTCGGAGATACCCGTAATGCACCTTTATAGTCACCCAGTTACGTTGTGACGTTTGGCACACCCAAAGCACTCCTACGGTATCCGGGAGTTGCACGATCTCATGGTCCAAGGAAAAGATACTTGACATTGGAAAAGCTCTAGCAAACGAAACTACACGATCTTTTATGCTATGCTTAGGATTGGTCTTGTCCATCACATCATTCTCCTAATGATGTGATCCCGTTATCAATGACATCCAATGTCCATAGTCAGGAAACCATGACTATCTGTTGATCAACGAGCTAGTCAACTAGAGGCTTACTAGGGACAGGTTGTGGTCTATGTATTCACACATGTATTACGAGTTTCCGGACAATACAATTATAGCATGAATAATAGACAATTACCATGAACAAAGAAATATAATAATAACCATTTATTATTGCCTCTAGGGCATATTTCCAACAGTCTCCCACTTGCACTAGAGTCAATAATCTAGTTCACATCACCATGTGATTAACACTCACTGGTCACATCACCATGTGACCAACATCTAAAGAGTTTACTAGAGTCAACAATCTAGTTCACATCACTATGTGATTATCACTCAATGTGTTCTGGTTTGGTCATGTTATGCTTGTGAGAGAGGTTATTAGTCAACGGGTCTGAACCTTTCAGAACCGTGTGCTTTACGAATATCTATGTCATCTTGTGGATGCTACCACGCGCTATTTGGAGCCATTTCAAATAATTGCTCTACTATACGAATCCGGTTTACTACTCAGAGTCATCCGGATTAGTGTCAAAGTTCGCATCGACGTAACCCTTTACGACGAACTACTTTCCACCTCCATAATCGAGAAAATTCCTTAATCCACTAGGTACTAAGGATAAGTTCGACCGCTGTCATGAGATCCTTTCCCGGATCACCATTGTACCCTCTTGACCAACTCATGGCAAGGCACACTACATGTGCGGTACACAACATAGCATACTATAGAGCCTATGTCTAAAGCATAGGGGACGACCTTCGTCCTTTCTCTATCTTCCGCTGTGGTCAGGTCTTGAGTCTCACTCAATACTCACACCTTGTAACACAGCCAAGAACTCCTTCTTTGCTGATCTATTTTGAACTCTTTCAAAATCATGTCAAGGTGTGCTGTCTTTTGAAAGTATCATCAGGCGTCTTGATCTATCTCTATGGATCTTGATGCCCAATATGTAAGCAGCTTTATCCAGGTCTTCCTTTGAAAAACTCCTTTCAAACAACCCTTTATGCTTTCCAGAAATTTTACATCATTTCGGATCAACAATATGTCATTCACATATACTTATCAGAAATGTTGTAGCGCTCCCACTCACTTTATTGTAAATACAAGTTTCTAACAAACTTTGTATAAACCCAAAAACTTTGATCACCCCATCAAAGCGTATATTCTGACTCCGAGATGCTTGCTCTAATCCATGGAAGGATCGCTGGAGCTAGCATACCTTTTAGCATCCTTAGGATCGACAAAACCTTTCTGATTGTATCACATACAACCTTTCCTCACGAAAAACTGGTAAGGAAACTTGCATGGCGTGATTCTAGACCTATGGGTGAATATCCTATCCTGGAGGGTTATTCTGCAAATTTTCAGCAACTTAGCATGCGACCGTTCGATCTCAGATTCAAGGGCTGCCAGCAGTCCGTATCATTGTCGCGCCTACCACGACTGTCGCCTCGCTCGCGCGGTCACGCCCTTGGAGATTTAACACGGTGCGTTAGGCTATCTGATGTTGGCATGTCATATATAGTCATCACTTAGTCACTCATACAACAAGGTTAGCTAGAAGGCTAGTCATAGTGGGAAGTAAGTTAGAGTGGTAACATACATATGTTACTATTCTATGTTACTACCTTCATAGTGGGTAGTAACATAAGTTTAGTGTCATGCAAGCCTTCATTTATTAGGTTGTAGACACATTTTGCATTGGGGTGCGTTATGTTACAGTAACATATTATGTTACCACAAACACGTCTCTCCTCATTAACTCTTTACCACATAAGCACATTTGCCTTGGGATGTGTTATGTTACTAGCTCCCACTATGGCTAGCCTAAGGTTGGCTATAAGAGTTTTTTTACTTCTCTCTATCTCTTTCTTCGTAGTATTTATTGCATTTGCCAAGGAGTGACCTCTTCCAATGAAATGGTAGTCTCAAGTCATTAAAAGCATGCACATCCCACATCTCTTATTGGTTGATACTCCCTCCGGTCCTTTTTACTCTGCATATAAGAATTGTCTGAAGTCAAACTTCATAAAGTTTGACCTTATTTATATGAAAAAATATCAACATCTACTATGCTAAAGTTATACAATATGAAAATTTAAGTCATGACACATCTATTGATACTGATTTCGTATTGTGAATGTTGGTATTTTTTCTATAAAGTTGGTCAAACTTTACGAGCCTTGACTTTAGACAAATCTTATATGCGAAATAAAAGGACCGGAGGGAGTATGTCAAGAAACAAGAAACGATGTACTCCCTCCTTTCCGGTTTAGAGGGCTTATCTCAACTTTTTTGTTTTTTCCAATTTATAGGGCTCATCTCCATCTCATTTTTAGTTTCCGAGACGCATTAAATCTTTGCATGTTAGAATTAAAAAGGAACACACCAATGCATGTAATGTTTCTACTTATCTAGTGGCCAAGCATGCATGCACTGCAATTAATCCAATTTAATGCATGAGTTTAAATGGGGTAGTTTTGTAAAGTACGAGATACATTCCTCCACTCACAAAATGCCTTGATTGATGAGATTTCAGATTTGAGCCTTATAAACCGGAAAATAGGGAGTAGAAGTTAATGCACCGTGCCTAAGTGTTTTGGGATTATTTGGTTTTCGTAAGATGACTTGCACACCTAGACGGAGGGAGTAATTAACTTGCCACATCAGACTTTATGCCTATGTGGCAGGCTTAGCACCTGTACGAGCAAGTACAATAGTGGGCTATAAGCCCGCTTACATGGCATTTTTGCATATGTGGAGGAAAGAGGCAAGGAAAAAGTGTAGGAGCGGGCTCTCATGCAAGAGCCAGCCTCTACATGGTGGAGCATTGGGAGAGGTACCTGTATACCATGGAGATGGTCAGGAATCGGGAGACTCACGCCGGTCGTAGTGCCGCAGTTAAAATGATAAAATGGCAAGTCAAATCACGGGGCCCTACCTGTCCAGTAGTAACTCACTGTCAAATCACACAGCCCTACGTTTGCAGCAGCCTACTCCCTCATCTTCTCATGTCTCTGTCAAACCGACTAGGCGGAACTGCCCCGCCTACCGCGCGGAAAAAGCCCCGCCCTCGACATTTAAATAGTACAGTATATTAATATTGTATCCATGGATTGCGCCATGGAGCAAAGCCTCAAGAAAATGGTGGTACACATGTATGGAGTATACAACTCGCCCATCGCGTTCGCATGGCACCCCAGACAGTCGGTCGGTCTGGCACGTCGCTCTCCGAATGGAACACGCGTCATATTGCGTTTGCACACACATATGGGACCGCAATCGAGAACCGACCATAGGCACACTCCCTGGCCCCGCAAGTCGGGTGGGTTAATAGAAGAGAGAGACGCGCGATAGTACTAGAGAAGTGTTGTACAAACTCCAGCACACACGCCTAGATTGGCTATCGTCTACATATCGTGCAGGCTGTGTTGTATAGGGTTGTAGTTCTGACGAGAAATCTAAAAAAAGGTTTCCTGTCATCTTGCAATATTAGGTGTCATGTGCTTCGGATCACTGCGATGGTTAAACAGCGACAACTGAGTTCCTCCAAGGCGCCGGTCATTGGGGGCACATGCATGAAGACTACTCGGCTGCCATCTAGGTCAAGCCGGCTATGTTAATTAGGACATCTATCGAAGGACCCCTTTTCTACGAGTTTATCTTTAATTTGAGCTTTGATCCTCGTCTAGTTTGTCCGTCGGGATTCATGTTGTCTCCTTTGGGCAGTGAGGTTATGGTTTCTTGTCATGTGGCATTTTTTCATGTTATACTGTAACATCCCAAATTTTCAATTTGGAATGTTATACATAGGTCATTCATGCATATCATATTTTATTGCATTTCGTTTCGCGATCATCGAAATTCTAAGCAACTCAAGGACCCACGGAGAGAGTTGGGGATTTCATCGTTTTCATATTTGAATTTTTCTCAAATATCGAAACAAGGATCATTTTGGTTTTAATTATTTTTCTCTCCGAAAAGTATTTCATATTAAAATATATGACAGGAGATAATATGACTTCTCCAAAATAAATGAAATATTAGAGGAAAAATATTAAAATCAAATAAATAATTTTATTTGGATTTTATTGCAATTTTATTCGAATTAGAAAAAATATGCATATTTCTAAAACGCAATTTAGGCCAAGAAAATGTTCATCATGTTCTAAATATTTCATTTAGACGGTGAAAATTTGTTTTGGCATTTTTAGATTTTTATTTTATTTATTAGGATTTTTCCGGCGAAATCTGTTTAAAAAAAAGGAAAAAGTACAAAACAAACCTTGAATTTGTAGACGAAAGCTAAACCAAACCCCGAACTCTCAATCCCTGAAATCAGCACTCCAAAATCTCTAATCCCGATCTATTTTAAACTTTGAGAGGACTTCGCCGGTATTTGCTGAATTGGGCCGGCCCAGTAGCACAGTCTCTCATGCGCGCGCACTAATTTGCTTGTTCTTTGTTTTTTCTTTTATGTTTACTTTTCATTTTTCATTTTTACACATTTCTAATTTTCTACCAATACATATTTTTAACGCACATATTAAATATTTGATAAACTTTTGATATTTTCAAATACATTATGGACATTTTTCAATTAAATATTTTCAAAACTTTTTTGAATACATGGTGATATTTTTACAAAAACATGTTTTACATTTTTTAATAACAATAAATATTTTATAAAACTACACGAATACTCTTTTACATGGTTCAACATTTTTAAATTTGCATAAACTTTTTTCAAACACATGTCAAGTATATTCTGTTAAAGTTATAACACATTTTTACAACACACAAACATTTTTGTACAATGTACAAAAAGTGTTCGCACTTTAAATTTTTGTTCAGGTTTAAGAAAAATTTATGTTTCAAAACGTTTTTGCACATCAAAATTTTGTTCAGGTTTAAAATAATGTTTATGTTTCGAAAGGTGTTCTCTTTTTGAAAGTTGTTGGTTTTTTAAAAGTATTCAAAATTTTCAAAAATGCACTCTATGGAATGTTTGAAGATTTCAGAAATAAATACATTTTCAATACTTGTTTGCCCCTAAAAAAGTTTTCAAAGTTCGACCCTTTGGTTTCTGATTAAATATTTTCGGCCTCTTGTTTTGTAAGTCATAGTCGTCTGCTGTAGCGGTAGCTGCTAGCGAAATCAGGTCAACCCTGCCAGGTCCCAAGTTCGACTCCACGGCATGCTTTTCTCTTTTGGATTTATTAAGTCACACATTAAGAAACAGAAAGAAAGAATTTTTACGACGCGTGATAAGAAAACAAAACTCGCTTTATGTCTGGTGGGCCGGCCCAGTTGAGTCCGCATCCAACAATTCGAAACATTTTTAAAAAACATTATTTACGAAATAATTCATGAAAATCCAAAAACATTATTCAGCAAATGCGACACAATTCTGAAAATCTGAAAAAATCACATCATGTGGAAAACTGTTGTAACTCTGAACATTTTTTGGCAAATGTGAGTTTTTTAAATTGCGAACAGTTTTTTAAAATGCGAATAGAATTTTAAAATACCAAATATTTTTCAAAAAACACAAAATGAATTGAATTCGTGCAAAAAATATAAAACAGGAACAAGTTTTAACTTCTGAACAATTTTAGAAATGTGCGAACATTTTTTAAACTTCACGAATTCTTTTTGTGTTATAGTGGGCCGGCCCAAATTCTTGTCGGCGAGAGTAGCTGGTTATCCCAGCAGGGATTGTAGTATTCCCGGTGTGCCAAACAGGTCTAGGGTCTAAAATAGACCGGGATTACAAGTTAATAGTGCCAATTCCCGGGATTTAAAGTTCAGGGTTTGATTTAGCTTTCGTCTGCAATTTTAAGGTTTATTTTGGACTTTTTCCTTAAAAAAAGTCAACCGACCTAAACGGGCCGTGACCGACCCGGACTCCTGCCGGGCAGGCTTTATAAGCCGCCGCCCGAGGCCGCCCCAGCCCACCACCGCCCCGCTCCGCAAACCCTAGCGCCGCCGCCGCCACGCACGCCACCCGCGCCGCTCGCCGCCCGCGCTGCCTCGCCCGCCGCCCGCGCCGCTCGCCGCCGCGTCGCACGCCGGAGCCGCGCCGCCGCTGTTCGCCGGATCCGAGTCTTCGTTTTTTTCGGTTTAGGTAATAAAAACCGATCAGTTTTTTAGAAACCCTAGATGCATTTTTTTTATTTTTATCGATTCGGTTTTCTCGGTTTAGTTATTTAGCGGACGTTCGTTCGTTTTAACGAACGCTTTTCGCCGTTTAGGTTCTGGCAGCGAACGTTCGTTCGATAGTTTTTTCTTTTTATTTTATTTTCGCCCAGGGACCTACCCGTGATTACTTTTATCGCAGATTAGCCCCTGATTTTCAAAAGCTCGCCGTTTCTAAACCGTTTGTCCAAATCCAGTGAAACCAACGCCAAAATCTTCGTCTCGAAACCCTCTTTCTATTTAACCAACTTGAACATGGTTTTTGACAATTTAAAATTTGGTTTGAAGCAGATTTGATTTCGAAGTTCTTTTGACCGTAGTTTCAGTTCCATAGCTCCGATTTGATTGATTCTTTTTGCAGATCAAATCTCTTCAGTTGAATTGTCAGATTTGATCTTCTTATTTGAGTTTTACCCTTGCATCAATTCTTGAGTACTTATGTATGATATTGTTTGTTTGCGATAGAATTCCCGGAGTGCGAAGCGTGCTACTACGAGTCACTAGGTTTTGCGGATCGTCAGCAAGGCAAGTAACACATTGATCATACTCTTTTTATCCCCAGTTTTTATGCATTAGTTTCAATCCTCAAACACTGCATGATTAGGAAGTGATTAACATGTGGGTATTGGGAAGTAGATGATGAGGTAGAACCTATTGCCCTGTTTATTATCAAACCCTGGGAGTTACTTCTACGTTATGCTTATATTGCTATGCTATGCTCGTAGACGTGGTTTGGGTGAGTGAATCCATGACAGATGTGAGATTGTTAATTAATGGTTAACTTAAGGTGGCTACTTTAATACACATCTGGGTGGATTGTTGGTTTTGGGCACCTGGAGAATCCAGTGTTGTCCTAGGATATCCCGGAGTACCCATGTGATCCTCCTATGGTCCGCCACCTAGGCTCAAAGGGATTGTAAGCTTGTCATGCTAGAAACTTCCGTGTGCAGCCACAAGCTATTATGGGCTCTAGCATAGTTGAGTATGTTGCATGACCTCTTCCAGTGGTAGGCTAGCAGATGTAGGGGATGTAGGTTGGTACTGTCTACCCAGGGTTAGAGTTAATGCTTCTGAAAGACTGTGTCTCGGTCATTCGTTTCTCAAACACCATGTAGTGCGAGAAATCAACGCATGAGATCGAGTCTTGTGGGAAAAGTGTGCAAACCTCTGCAGAGTGTACAAACAAATCATGGTTAGCCGTGTCCCCGGTTATGGACATCTTGAGTATCTGGTTCTTGGATTATCATATGGATCTCATCACTCTATTTTAATTTGTTGGGTTGATAATTACTTTTAATTGGGATTGAGTTGGAGGAACCTTCTCAATTTTGTTCAACTACCATGATAGTTAAATTAAAATATATTCCTTTGAAGTAGGGAAAAATTGGCTTTTCGCAAAAACATATTAACCGTAGAGCCCCACCAGCCATATATGCATATAGTGATAGCATTTATTCTGTTCATTGCTCTACTCTGTACTATGCCAGCATATTCCATGTGCTGGCCCGTTTTCGGGCTACAGCGTATCATGTTGCAGACTTTTTAGATGAAGAGTAAGGTGCGCTAGGTCGTTGTCGTGCACTCAGCTTTGCCGTTGGAGTTGATGGACTCACTTTATCTTCCAAGCCTTCCGCTGTTAATTATTTAGATGGCTTAAGTCATATTTATTGTAATAAGTTCTCTATCGAGACTATCGATGTAATAAGTGTGTGATTGCTACTCTATTATAAATCCTTCGAGTACTGTGTGTGTCAGCATTACCGATCCAGGGATGACACTTATGCACAGAGACTTGACCGTCTGAGGTCGGGTCGCTACAAGATGGTATCAGAGCACACGCTGAATGTAGGACACGACCACTAAGACAAGCCATAGGTCACTCTTCTCTACTCATTTCTGACTCCTCTCCATTTTCTACTCTATAGGATGACGGACTCAAGGAATAAGTTTTCACAACCGGATGAAGACACACCCTTTGGACGACATTTGAAGGAAGTCACTAGGTACCTGAACATCGGAATACCAAGCTTCACCGGGACCTACACCGCCACTTTACCAGAAGAGGAGCGCTGGATGATTCAAGTTCAAGTTCCAGGAAGGACATTCACACCGGTCACTGAGCCCATAGAGTTTTCCTTTTATGCACCCACCTGGAGTTTAGGCAAGAGCATGGCAGCCCACATTGCTATGGGACGTATTGGAGAAGTCTACAAACAGGAGCTGAAGGACACTATCTACCAGATATGTGGGCGCCGAGGTGAGCAAGAGGAGATGATCAGCACCAGGAGGGACAGGTCCATTGCAGCTTTCATCCAGGAGTTAAACCAGCACATTCGACGCCAGGAGAACCAGATGTGTGCAAGCATGATAGACCTGAAGAAGGTGATGACCAGGAACATGGAGCTAGAAGAGGAACTCAAGTCTACACGCAACGGATACGAGGAGGAAATTGCAATACTAGTGGAGAAGAATGACGACCTGACAAGGAAGCTAGGAGTATTCATGGGAGATCCCGCGCCAGGAAGAGATGACGACCAATCCAAGGACATTCGTTCCGAAGACTACATCATCATCGATGACACCGACTCCGACCCTGACAGTAGTGATGATGATTACGAAGACGAAGCTGGAGCGGATATCATGGAGTCTTCCACCGATCAAAATTTCTAGTAGACCACCATATGATCAGTGGTTTTCCCCCCATGTAAATAGTATAGTCCGAGCACTGTAACGATAGTTAGATCGATTGTATGCCCTTGCTTGATTGATTGAGTGATATGATATGATTGTGTTTGTCTCATGTGCATATGGGTAGTGCTTTCTCACTAGACCTCATTCTATTCTAATCTCTTCCCTCTAAACCCATCAGATGCCTCCGAGACGTGACCCCGGATTTGTCTTCCCACCGGAGCTCACTCAGTTGATCCAACAGTAGAATTCCTTGATGCAACTACTAGTCCAGAACCAAGGCAACAACAACAACAACAACAACAACAACCCGCCGCCACCACCTCCAGTTGACAACTTAGCCCGTTTTCTAAGGTTGCAGCCACCGGTGTTTTCCAGTAGCACAAAGCCAATAGTTGCTGATGACTGGTTACGCAGGATTGGAAGGGAGTTGACCACCGCAGGTTGCACAGATGTCGAGATGGTGCGATTTGCCGCACATCAATTGGATGGACCCGCAGCCTCATGGTGGGAGAATTACACAGCCACTTTCCCTATAGCCAATATCACTTGGGGTCAGTTTCAGCAAGCATTCCGCACCACACATGTCTCAACTGGAGCTATGAGCATGAAGAAGCGTGAGTTTCGCAACTTACGCCAGAGAAACTGTACTGTAGCTCAGTGCGTGGATGAGTTTAGCAAGTTATCTCGCTATGCCCCTGATCATGTGGCCACAGATGCCGCGAAGCAGGAGAAGTTTATGGAAGGGCTGAATGACGAGATGAGTATGCAGTTGATGGTCGCAACATTTAACAACTACCAGGAGTTGGTAAACAAAGCTCTTATGATTGAAGGGAAGCAACAGCAGATTGAGAGCCGCAAAAGGAAGTATGGACAAGGGAAGTATAATTCAGGAGCTCAGCAGAAGCCTTGTTTTACCCCGAACTCGGGAGGATTTACCCATAACCATGGAGGCCATACCCACAATGGGGGAGTTTCACATAACCACAGTGGCCCCAAGAATGGAAACTGGAATGGAGCAGGTAGCAATCAGAACCGCTCTAATCCAGCCACACCGCCAAGAAGGACCTAAGTCACATTACTTGTTTCAAGTGCGGGAAGACTGGACACTATGCCACTGAATGCTCTGAAGCGAAAAATGGAAATGGCAATGGAAGCTCTGGGAAGAAGCCCAACCCCTTCAACAGGGGACAAGTGAACCACGTGAACGTGGAGGAGGTTGAAGAGCAGCCAGATGCAGTTATCGGTAAGTTTTTGGTTAAGTCATTTACCGCTCTCGTTCTTTTTTATACTGGTGCATCGCATTCATACATTTCAAGGGGATTTGTGGAAAAGTTTAAGTTATCCACCCTAGCCCTTAGGACACCCTTGCTAGTGAGCTCACCCGGTGCAGAGTATATGGCCAGCCGATGATGCGGCCGGTTACCCTTAACCATTGGCAGCCATGTTTTCCCCTCAGATCTAATAATTTTGGAATCACAAGGATTTGATGTGATACTGGGAATGGATTGGCTGTCGAAGTATGGAGGAAACATTGATTGCGCTAGCAAGTCAATTCTGCTCACTACCCCGGAGGGAAAAAGGATTAAGTATGTATCCAGTCATGCACCAAGGAGGACCCAAGTAAATTCCCTCTCCGGAGTTGTTCAGGAGGAAGTGCCTGTAGTGAATGATTACCCGGATGTTTTTCCAGAAGAGTTACCAGGCATGCCGCCGGATTGAGACATTGAGTTTTTGATAGAGCTATTGCCAGGCACCGACCCGATATCGAAGAGACCATACCGGACGCCCGCGAATGATCTGGAGGAGATCAAAAAGCAGATTAAGGGGTTATTGGAGAAAGGTTACATTCGACGAAGTTCATCGCCATGGGGAGCCCTAGTGCTCTTGGTTGAGAAGAAGGATGGATCCTTGAGGATGGTTGTTGATTATCGTGCGTTGAATGAAGTGACGATCAAGAACAAGTACCCACTGCCGATGATCAATGATTTGTTTGACCAGCTACAAGGAGCTAAAGTGTTTTCGAAGATCGATCTGCGATCAGGATACCACCAGCTGAAGATTCGAGAAAAGGATATACCTAAGACAGCTTTCACCACACGGTACGGGCTTTACGAGTATACGGTTATGTCATTTGGATTGACTAATGCCCCTGCCTATTTCATGAGCATGATGAATAAGGTGTTTATAGAGTTCTTGGATAAGTTTGTTGTGGTGTTCATTGATGATATCTTGGTATACTCGAAGAATGAAGAGGAACACAAGGAGCATTTGCGTTTAGTTCTCAAGAAGCTCAGGGAACATCAGTTGTATGCCAAGTTCAGCAAATGTGAATTTTGGTTGAAGGAAGTTGGATTCCTTGGGCATGTTATATCAGGAGAAAGAATAGCAGTGGACCCCACCAAGGTTAAGTCAGTCACTGATTGGCTATCACCCACCTTAGTTGGAGAAATCCGCAGTTTTCTTGGACTCGCAGGATATTATCAGAGATTTATCGAGAATTTCTCTAGAATTGCGAAGCCCATGACGGAGTTGTTGAAGAAGGACACTAAGTTCAAATGGACAGAAGAATGTGAGGCCAGTTTTCATGACTTGAAGAAATGTCTGACTACAGCCCCAGTGTTGATTCTGCCGGATATACACAAGGATTTCCAAGTGTATTGCGACGCATCTCGCTTAGGACTTGGAGGAGTACTCACGCAAGACGGAAGAGTTGTTTCATATGCCTCACGTCAACTTCGGCCGCAGGAGTTGAATTATGCTACCCATGATTTGGAGTTAGCAGCCATAGTACATGCACTCAAAACCTGGAGACATTTTCTTATTGGAAACCGTTGTGATGTGTACACGGATCATAAGAGTTTGAAGTACATTTTCACTCAGAAGGAGCTGAATCTGAGGCAAAGGAGATGGTTGGAGCTCATAAAGGATTATGATATGAAGCTGCACTATCACCCAGGCAAGGCCAATGTCGTAGCAGATGCTTTGAGCCAGAAAAGTTATGCAAATACTTTCTTAACAGGAGGGTTGCCAAAGGAGTTAGCCGATGATCTCAAGGAACTTTGTTTGGAAATTGTTCCTAGAGGTTTTGTGGCAGCGATGGAAGTTCAGTCTACATTGTTGGGAAAGATTCGCGAAGCTCAGAAGGATGACAAGGAGAATGCTGAGATAAAAGAGAGAATGAGCAAAGTGAAAGTGCTAGTTATCGACCATAGGGGGGTGAATAGGCGATTTTTATGAAAGTCTTCAAAACATGAGAGTTTCGAAGTCAAACAATAGAAATGAACCTATTGATATGCAGCGGAAGGTAGACTACACTAAGCAAGCCATAGACAAGTATTCAATGAAGTGAAAGCACGAAGACTAATAGCAGCTAGGTAGTAAAGATCAGGATGGAAGATAGTATGAAGCCAAACAACAATAGTAGTCACACAGTGAAGTCAAACAGGTAGTGCAAACAGGCAATGACTTCACGAAGACAAACTGTAAGTAAAGAGAGGGAGAGGATAGAACCAGACACTTGGTGAGGACAAGGATTTGTTGGGCCAGTTCCAGTTGCTGTGACAACTGTACGTCTGGTTAGGGAGGCTGAGATTCAACTCAGAAGATCGTGTCTTCACCTTATTCCCTTGAGCTAAGGACACCCATTCCTCGCCCAATCACTCTGGTAAATCTTCAAGGTAGACTTCCAAACCTTCATAGACTTTGTTCACCGGCGATCTACAATGACTCTTGGATGCTCAGAACACGACGCCTAACCGGCTGGAGGATTCACAGTCCTCAAGTGTAACAAGTCTTCAGGTCACGCGGACAGAAAGACTTCAGTGATGCCTAACACTCTTTGGCTCTGGGTGTTTGGGCTTTGTCCTCGCAAGGATTTCTCTCTCTCAAAAGCTTCGGAGGTGGGTTGCTCTCAAACGACAAAAGTCGTGCACTAACTCTGAGCAGCCGCCAATTTATGGTGTAGGGGTGGGCTATTTATAGCCACTAGGCAACCCGACCTGATTTGTCTGAAATGACCCTGGGTCACTAAGGAACTGACACGTGTTCCAACGGTCAGATTTCAAAGACACGCGGCAGCTTGACTTGGGCTACAAGTAAAGCTGACTCATCCAACTCTGGATAAGATTTGCTCTCATTGTCTTCGCTCGAAGACATAGGATTTTGGTTGAGCATAACTTCAGTCACTCTGACTTTGTTCACTGGGACCCCACTTAATAGTACGGTGGTTCCTATGACTCAACAAAGAAGAAAAGGAAACAACGAAACAACTAAGTCTTCGCGCTCCATAGTCTTCACGCAATGTCTTCTTATGTAATAGTCTTCAATGTGAATATCTTCACATACCACCATTGTCTTCAATGTCTTCATACATTTTTAGGGGTCATCTCTGGTAGGCAAACCGAATCAATGAGGGACTACTACCTGTGTTATCCTGCAATTCTCACAAACACATTAGTCCCTCAACCAGGTTTGTCGTCAATACTCCAAAACCAACTAGGGGTGGCACTAGATGCACTTACAATCTCCCCCTTTTTGGTGATTGATGACAAACTGGTTGAAGTTTTCAACGGGGATAAAAATGTGGAATTGTAAAGGATAAAGGTATTGTCTTCATAAGCAGCAAAAGGCTCCCCCTGAAGATGTGCATATAAGTAATTTGCTTTTGGGATGCAAATGCACATGGCAGGTTGTACTTATGGAGATCCTCTTCAACTTATGAAGACAATTCATCATGCATGATTTGATATGACGAAGAAAATGACATGCATAATGAAAAATGGACGTCTGCAATATGACTTAGTGCGGGATTTATCATCGCACATGCGGAATTTATCATCGCATCACAGAATAGCAGAAAACGTAGCAGACGACCATCAAGTTTAAGTGTTACAACTCAAAGAACCAAATGTATCAAAAGTGAGAGTTGTAAACACTAGGCAAAATATAAAGCAACCGCCCATATGGACCCGCTTGAAGACTATCAACTCATATGCTTCTCCCCTTTTTGTCAGTAAGGACCAAAAAGGTTTGAAGACATAGAGCCTCTACTCGTTCCCAGAAGGAGTAGGAGAAGCAGCAGGGTTGGCGTCGGGGTTTGGCGGTGCAGAAGAATTTGGTGCAGTGTCGACATGCGCTGACGTTGGAGGTGGTGAAGTAGCATCATCTTGGTCATCTATGACTCTGGCATTCACTGTTGCAGCTGAGGAGGAATAGTCAGAGTCTTCAAGAGAGGGAGTTCAACGCAAGACAACATTCCTTGGAGGAGTGGAGTCAAACTTGAATCTTTCAGCGAAGCCATCGTCTTGAAGATCTGCTTCAGCACTCAACAATGTCAAACTCTTTCATGACCTCCGACAGGTTTCATGTGTGACAAATGCATTCTTGGTGGCAAGATTGCGAATACGATTGACGTCCACCAAGAGGCTTTGCATATGCCGCTTCAGCCAGTAGTGATGCTTGTCCTGTTTCTGATGAAGGGCAACGAGAAGCTCTCGATCATTGAGAACACGAGATCGCTTCCAAAGCATTTGAGCAATAGTGCTTTCAGTGGCTTCAGTTTGAGCACGCTGAGGTAAGCGTGTATTGCCAGCCAAAGGATAAACACGAGTGACGACCTGAACTCCTTCAATGGGCTGTGTGAAGCTTTGTTGATCAGCATTGTGAACACAAACATGCTCCTTGGTAGGCTCTGGGTATATGGCTTCAACTGACATATCAACCTCTGGCAAAAATATCAGATGGTTGCGTGCAGAAGGCTGATAGTTGACGGCAGAGTGAAGCTTGATAAGGCGCATAACCCATGGAGCGTAGAACTTCAGACCAAAGAGATCAGAGCCTGATGCAGCCAGTTGCCTGATAAGGAAGTCTTGAGCATTGAAGCTGATGCCATTGAAGATATAAAAGACCAAAGTCTTCATCGCTCCTTCAAGCTTTGCTGCAGAAGAATGTCCCTTGATGGGCCATAGAGTTCGCCTAATGATATGATAGATTGTTCGGGGCATATACTCTAGGTCTTGAACGAAGAATTCTCTTGGGTATTCAGCGTCGTGTGGCAGAGGCTTCATCATGCTTAGCATTTTGCTCATGTTGGGCTCGGGCTTCTGAAAATGCTCTCCAATGCATTGCGGTGAAGCTGACAACCAGGCTCGAAGAGTTCACCTGGAGTGGGCAGGCCAGTTAGCTCAATGATATGAAGAGCTTTGGCTTCATGATGGACATTGCCTGTCATCCACTCAAGGACCCAAGTCTTCGGATCCCTGTTGTAGCCGTGAATGTGGAGGGTAGCATAAAATTGTAGCAGAAGCTCTTCATTCCAATGCTCCTTATTAGTCACAAAGTTCAGAAGACCAGCATCACGAAAGCAGTCTAGGGCTTCTTCTAGGCAGGGCAGTCCAGCAATGGCTTCACAGTCTAGACGCATATGTGGGAAGATGCGCCCTTGGTCATAGAGAACACAGGAATAGTAGCTGCGCTGCTGATAGCTCCAGAACCGATCTGATGAAATCCTTGGCTTGGAATAGGGGTTCTTGGCACTATCAAAGAAAGTGTTTTGCGCAATGAAGCCATTGGCATTGAATGACCCTGGTGAAGTTCCAGTACCTGGAAACCTTGGCAGTCTTGGCTTAGGATTCTGGACCTGAGGCCTGTGCTCGACATGATAGTCAAATTGTGGACCGGCAGCAGGTGGAGGAACCAGAATGGGCCATCTGACAGTAACCAACTGACCACGATCAAATGCTTGCTCGATGGTGTGTGGCCTTGGAGGCGGTACAGGAGCAGTGGCAGTGGTTGTGGTAGTGACTTCAGGCTGCAGATTTGCATCAGGTGCAGCATTGACTTCAGGTGCAATCACTTCGGGCACCACATTAACTTCAGGCGCCACATGAGCGTCAGCCATGACAACGTCATTGGCTTCAGTGTTGGTGTTGGTGGTCGCCTCAATGTTATCAACCTCCACTCGAGTAGCTGGAGGGTCGGACACGTTCTCCTCGAGAACAACTTCAGGGTTGGTTGGGGGTGTAGCAACACGTTCTTCTTCAATTCTTGTCTCTTCTTGTTCATCGGATGATGCGGCCGGAATATCTTCAGCCGCGTTGGCTTCAGACTCGGAGTTGTTCACAGTTGGAGAGGCTTCAGGAAATACTTGGCGAGATACTGATTGGTGCTCTTCTCCTTCTGGAACACTCGACAAAGTGACTTGTGGCCTTGGTCCTTTACGAAGCCTGCGGAACGCTAGCGACGCATGTGGAGATGGAGTAGGTTGGGCCTCAAAGTCATCATCTTCAAGCACCGGAGCGGTGACTTGAGTTGGGGAGTAGTTGGTGTTTCTGCTTGACGGGGGGAGTCTTGAGGGTGATCAGCCCATGAATCATCCTGAGCAATTGGCGTCAAAGGACGACCAATGCTGATGAGTTCGCTGTTCGTGAGAACAGGCGATGATACCACATACTGCTCGATCTGAGGAAGGACTTCATCATCTTCTACATTGTCATGGTGACCAATGTCTTCAGCTGCGGTGGGGTCAACAGCTGGAATGTCTTCAGCTTCAGGAGCCTCTGGGGAAGCAGGCTCATGAACTATCAAACGACGCTCTTGTTGTGCAGATGTAGGACGAGCAACAGAAATTGGCTCGATGACAAGGGGCTCTGTGGGAGCAGCCCGATCTTTCTTCTTGGTTTTACGCTTCTTGGTAGGTGGAGCATCGTCAGTGGTGCTCTTGGTCTTGCGCTTTCTGCCTTTGGCTTCAGCTGCCCTTGTTTTTTGAAGCCCTCAAGCCACTGTGGGGACCTTAGGCTTCACGCGTGTCATACTGGTGGGGAAGACAACGCGAGGTTCTTCCCGCCTGGATGCTTCAGCTTGGTCCACAGTAGGCTTCTTCTGCTTGGCAGCCATCTTGGGGTCGATGCCAGGACGCCCAAGTGCCTTGTGCTTCTCAGCTTCATTGTAAGCTTGAACACACTTGGCAGCGAGAATCTTCATGCGCTCATGAGAACCTTTGGCTTCATCACGTTTCTTGTGAAACGCCTCCTTGAGCTCATGCATCATTGTCTTGAAGTTTTGGACGTCTGTCACACTGAGCTTGGCCATATGCTTCTAGAACTGAGCCTTCTCATAATCAATTTTGTGCTTCAGTTCAATGATTTTCTGAGCTAGAGCCAGCTCAGGAGCAATGGCGCCATGGAAGGAGACGCTGAGGCCAATGGGGAGTTGCAGATCATGAAAACTGAGGTTTGGGCTATCAAACCATTCGTCAATGAACTTGTTCAGGATGTCCACATCGAAGAGGGAAGATCATTGAAGATTTCCGCCTCTTGCTTGCTCTTTATTAGTAGCTCAAGAGCATCATCAGCAAGATTGTCGTCACTCGACAGATCAATGACGTCGTTCTCATTTTTTAGAACAGCAGCAGGGGTCAGTTCTTGACCAGTGGTGTGCATGGGCTTCTTCTTCTTCTTCTCAAACTTGGAGATGCGTGAGAGATCTTCAGACTGCACACTTGGTGCAGTAGGAGCAGTGGCCAGAGGCTTCGCTCGTGAAGCTTTTGGTGCTGTGGAAGGCTTCGAAGCCTTGGGTTTCTTCAGCTTCTTAGGCTTCGGTGGTGCAGGCGCTTCGTCAGAATCAGCGTCATCTGTGGAGTGATCCACGGCAGTCCCTTGAATCATAATGTGAGTGATGAGACCTTCTAGGTTGTAGAAGGGCCCAACAAGATTGGGTTCAGCTTTGCGTGTGCCATCGGCACGAGGAGCAGAGGGACCTGGGTTGAAGTCTAATCCCCGCCACTTCTTGTTCTCTTTGGTCGAGTTCTTGGCAAACTGAAAGTTGCGCTTGAACAGATTGTCGTCACGACACCATAGCAGCGAAGATGGGTCGGCATCAGCAGGCTGTGGTCCACGGACCATGCAAGGGTAGAAACCTTGATCAATGGCTTCAGCTCTGGACCAAGGTGGAAGATTTTTGTACAAGATGTCTCCCCAGGGTCGCTTGATGGCATTCTTTTCAGCATATTCCTGGGTCACGAACCTGTACTTGTACCATTGTTCTGCCCAATATCTTCGAATCCATTGGATTCGAGTTTTGCGCTGATTGTAATCCTCCTCTGGACTGGTCTTGTATAGCTCATAGAGGTCAGGTGGCAAATCTCTTGATGTTCCCCCACGGCGCTGTCTGCCTCCCTTCCTTGCTGACTTATCTGTGGCCATGTAGTTTAGACTGAATGGCTTCAACACTGTCCAAGGCTTCCGTCTGCTGGTCAGACAGGAACTGGCTTCGGGAGAGTTGATATGATGCTGTAAGAATTCTGCAAATGAATGCAGACTATGGGAACCAAGGGATTCTCCCACGGACATGTACCTGTGACAGCATTAGAGATGCGAGGGAAGGGGAAGAGGTCATATGCATTCTCAGAAGATTTTGAAGATAAATGAGTTTAGAAGATATTGACCTCATAGCGCGAAGACATTCACTTATATGTTGAGAGTTGGTTCCAGATTTGTATGAATCCAAGAATAGGTACAAGTGAGGAATCTAACTATGTGTGAAGCATAAGTGAATATACTACACATCATATGAGATGCAAAACAGGATAGATCCAAATTTGTGGAGACAGAAACCACTTTTGGTAGGTAGGATGAATCTATCGGATCAAAAAGAAAGTAAAAAGAGAGTTTTAATTTACCACATGATGAACTGCTAGACGGAGTAGAAGATGAGGCCGAGCAGTTCAATCTTCCGTGCCCTAACTTGGCGACGGAGGACACCTACGGCGGCGTCGGAGAAGACGATGTCCGCGGCCGGCGTGAGGACGACGTCGGTGAGGTCGCGGCAGCTAAGCGCTTCGTCGCCGGCGTCGTCGAGAGCTAGCGGTGGCGCTAGGGTTTGTCGAGGTGGAGAGGTGGAAGAAGGATTTTGACCACGATGGGATGTGCATTTATAAGGAAAGGGACGACACAGCGCAATTACGTAGGTGCCCCTGGCGGTTCACATCTGAGGGACACATGGCGAACATGCAACACATTGGGAGTTGTTCCATGTTCCCACGCACGCCTGGACTTTCGGGTGGTCGTTCCGGCTTCTCCGGGTTTCAGGCAATAAGAATTGAGCATTTAAAACAGATTTAATGTTTGTCTCTGTATCTTCTACTGACAAGGACGCAGAGAAGACATTTGACGGTTTCAATAGAATGCATATGATTTGGATAGATAGAGTTTGATGTAGGAAGCATAGAGAGGTTAGGGCCTGATCACATTCACTTAGTCCAAAAGATTCAAACAAGAGGACATAGCTATAAGTGAATGCTGTATAGGACAGAACACTAACATATGTAATATATCAGAACAAGACCAAATCACATTGTGAAGATAAACATGAAGGCAAACCAATGTTGAGGAAGAATCAAATGTGAAGACTTAGCAAATGTAATGCCAAGAGAAAAACATTCCAAACAAAAGTTTGGTGGTGGCGTTACCCACCGTATAGGAAGTATTAGACCCAGACACGGCGCACAATTATCGTGGCGCTCCGAAGTCAAATTCCGCATTAATGTATTCACACTCAGAGTGTAAGTCTTCATTGATTGAAGACATACTTTACTTCGTGTGTTGCACATCTAAGTCATCAACATGCATAAGTGTTAGGATGTGTGCCTGATCACAGGACATTCGAGGATTCCAAGATATTTAGCTCACACCGCTACTTGCAAAACCTTTTCTCATCCAAGGGCTTTGTGAAGATATCTGCCAATTGCTCTTCAGTGTTGACGTGTATGATATCAATATCTTCCTTCATGACATGATCTCTGAGAAAGTGATGACGAAGTTCAATGTGCTTTGTCTTCGAGTGCTGAACTGGGTTGTTGGCAATCTTGATGGCGCTTTCATTGTCGCAGTAGAGTGGTACTTGTTTTAGATGGATGACATAGTCCTTGAGTGTTTGCTTCATCCATAGAAGCTGAGCGCAGCAAGATCCAGCATCAATGTATTCAGATTCAGCAGTGGAGAGTGATACACAGTTTTGCTTCTTTGAAGACCAATAGACAAGTGATCGTCCCAGAAAGTGACATGTGCCTGATGTAGAGTTGCGATCAACCTTGTCACCATCATAATCAGCATCCGAGAATCCAACTAGATCAAACTCTGAGCCCTTTGGATACCATAATCCTAATGTTGGGGTGTAAGCCAAATATCGAAGAATTCGCTTCACGGCTAAGTGATGTGATTCCTTTGGTGCCGCTTGGAATCGAGCACACATGCAAACACTAAGCATTATATCTGGCCTAGATGCACATAGATAAAGTAAAGAACCAATCATGGAGCGGTATACCTTTTGATAGAACTCTTTACCATTGGCGTCAAGACCTAGATGACTCTTGGTTGGCATTGGCGTCGTATAACCTTTGTAGTCTTGCATTCCAAACTTCTTCAGGCAATCTTTGAGATATTTCTCTTGAGATATGAAGATGCCATTGCTTTGCTAACGAATTTGAAGACCAAGGAAGAACTTCAGCTCACCCATCATGGACATCTGATATTGCTCTTGCATCATGTGTCCAAACTCATCACTGTATTTCTGGTTGGTGTAGCCGAAGATAATGTCATCCACATATATTTGGCACACAAACAGTTCACCATCATATGTCTTCGTGAAGAGTGTAGGATCCAGGGAACCAGGTTTGAAGCCTTTGCTCTTCAAGAAGTCTTTGAGTGTGTCATACCAAGCGCGAGGGGCTTGTTTGAGGCCATACAGTGCCTTGTTTAGCTTGTACACCATATCAGGATGTTTTGGATCTTCAAAGCCTAGAGGTTGTGCAACATACACTTCTTCTTCAATCTTGCCGTTGAGAAATGCACTCTTCACATCCATTTGATACAGCAGGATGTTGTGATGATTTGCATAGGCTAGCAATATGCGAATAGCTTCAAGCCTAGCCACAGGAGAAAATGTTTCATCGAAGTCAATCCCTTCAACTTGAGTGTATCCTTGAGCAACGGGACGAACCTTGTTTCTAACAACTTGACCATGCTCATCTTGCTTGTTGCGATATATCCATTTTGTGCCTATTATGTTGTGCTTGCGGGGGTCAGGACGCTTGACAAGTTCCCAGACATTGTTCAGCTTGAACTGTTAAAGCTCTTCTTGCATAGCTTGAATCCATTCAGGTTCCATGAAGGCTTCAGCAACTTTCTTGGGTTCAGATATTGAGACAAATGCAAAGTGCCAATAGAAATTTGCTAGCTATGTTGCTCTTGAACGAGTGAGTGGACCAGGTGCATTGATGCTATCAATTATCTTCTCAATATGTACTTCATTTGCAACACGAGGATGAACTGGACGAAGATTTTGCTCTTGCTGATCATTGTCATCGTTAGCAGGATTGTCTTCGGGCTGAGCATTGTCTTCAGGTTGATTAGGTGCAGAAATGATAAGTTCCTCTTCAGGCTGTGCTTCAGACGGTATGATTTCTCCAGTTCCCATTAGCTTGATGGATTCACTAGGTGGAACTTCATCTAGCACATTTGGTAGGTGCTCTATTTGCGAGCCATTAGTCTCATCGAACCGCACATCCACAGTTTCAACCACTTTATAGTGAAAGAGGTTGAAGACTCTGTAGGAGTGTGAATCCTTTCCGTAACCAAGCATAAAACCTTCATGTGCTTTCGGTGCAAATTTTGAAGTGTGATGTGGATCCTTGATCCTGCACCTAGCACCAAATACTCTGAAGTAACTGACATTTGGCTTCTTACCAGTGAGGAGTTCATAGGATGTCTTCTTCAGAAGCTTGTGAAGATAAACACGGTTGATGACGTAACATGCAGTATCAATGGCTTCAGGCCAGAACTTTCTTGGAGTCTTGTATTCATCAAGCATCGTCCATGCCATCTCAATGAGCGTTCTATTCTTTCGCTCCATGATGCCATTCTGCTGAGGTGTGTGCGGAGCTGAGAACTCATGAGTGATGCCCAATGTATCCAGGTAAAGGTCGAGGCCGGTGTTCTTGAATTATGTGCCGTTGTCACTTCGGATATGCTTGATCTTCACGCCATAGTTGTTCATGGCACGGTTGGCGAAGTGTCTGAAGACATCCTGCACTTCAGTCTTGTAGAGAATTATATGCACCCACGTATATCTTGAATAATCATCAACAATGATGAAACCATAGAGACAAGCAATAGTAGTGAGAGTAGAGTAGTGAGTAGGGCCAAATAAGTCCATGTGTAGCAGCTCGAAGGGTTGAGATGTCGTCATGATTGTCCTCGAGGGATGCTTGGCCCTTGTCATCTTTCCAGCTTCGCAGGCATCACACAAGTGATCCTTCTTGAACTTGACGCCCTCGATGCCTATGACATGCTTCTTCTTTGCGAGAGTGTGCAAGTTCCTCATGCCAGCATGCCCTAGCCTTCGATGCCAGAGCCAGCACTCTGAAGCTTTTGCTAGAAGACATACGACAAGCTGTGGTCCTGCTGAGAAATCTACCATGTACAGATCATCTTTCCGATACCCTTCAAAGACTAGAGACTTGTCAGATTCCATTAGTACAAGGCAACGATATTTTCCAAATATCACAATCATGTTCAAGTCACAAAGCATTGAGACAGACATTAAGTTGAAACCAAGGGATTCAACAAGCATCACTTTATCCATGTGCTGATCCTTTGAGATTGCAACTCTACCTAGACCCAATACCTTGCTTTTACTAGTGTCAGCAAATGTGATGTGACTCTTGTCAGATGGACGTAAAGTTGAGTCCATGAGAAGACTTCGATCACCAGTCATATGGTTAGTGCATCCGCTATCCATAATCCATTCTGAAGCATGAGGTGTCATACCCTACATTATAGTTAGGGGGATAGGCTTCACCAAGATTATTGTGAAGCATAAACATTTGACACACAAGAGGATTATCAAAGCTCAGATCAAGATTAGGATTGATAGGATGATTGGCAAGCGATTCAGGAACAAAATACATGGTAAGACCATTTGGGCATTTGATCTTGCGCCCTACAAGATGTTTTAGGTCCCCAGCAATAGCATCAGACGCCTTTGATTTCCGGCAGGAGACCTTTCCCTGCAAAAGAAAGTTAATTCTTCTTAACCGCCCACATCTTCAGGGGTGGCTTAGAAGCAATGAGTCTAAGTGCAGCATCTAAGAACTTCGGCTTTGGAGCCCTAGCAAATAGCCTTGCAGGAGATGAATGATACTCATATGAATAAGTAGAAAAGTTCTTAGTTTTATGAACATAGCGGTTTGAAGACACACGCTCATATTCATAAGTTTGAGTACGATTTCCCTGCAAAACATTGGCGTTAGGGTGACTCAAGTGAGTCCTGTATCTGTATGAAGCCTTTGGACCATATGAAGCCTTTGGTCTGGGATTTGTCTTCTTCCCAGGCGGTGTCGTGATGACATTCACAGGAAGATTCTCGAGACAGCTTTTGGGAACCCAGATCTTCTTCATAGGTGGCCCATTCCTGCAATTAGTACCAATATACCTGGCAAACACTTCACCATTTTGATTCTTAAACAGTTTATAGTTTGCATCAAAGGATTCATCAATGATAATAGGGTTAGCACAAGTGAAGCTAGATAAGGTGGATGGATCCACTGAAGGTCCCTTTGCAGCAACCCATGTGGTTTTTGGGTACTGCTCAGGCTTCCAGTAGGAGCCATCAACATTCATTTTCCTCTCGAACCCAACACCCTCTTTCCTAGGGTTTCGGTTCAGAATCTGCTTTTTGAGGACATCGCATAGTGTCTAATGCCCTTTGAGACTTTTGTACATCCCAGTTTCAAGCAATGTCTTCAAGGTAGCATTTTCATCAGCAATAGTGGTGGCATCCTCAGCAGAGGGGTTAGTTACCACATCAATAGTTGAAGATATTGCAACAGTAGCAGCAGTAGAACATTCAGCAACAGAAGTAGCGTTATCATGCTCAAGGCATTTTAGACATGGTGGTTCAAATCCTTCCTGAGCGGGACTGATCTGTTGAGCGCCAAGTGACCCATTCTCCTTTTGAAGATCTTCATGAGCCGCTCTCAATTTCTCAAGCTCTGGCTTCCTTTGAAGATAATCATAGGAAAGCTTTTCATGGGTGGTTGAGAGCGTTTCATGATGACTTTCAAGTTCCTGGTACTTAACATGAAGATTTTTTATCTCTTCAATTAAGGACTGAGAACGGGTCATTTCCGCATCCAACAGGTCATCGCTTTTGTCTAATAGTTTTTGAGTATGTTCCATAGCTTTCTGTTGTTCAGTTGCAATTTTAGCAAGTGTTTTGTCGCTGGGTTTGGATTCACAATTAGAGTCATCTTCACTTGATGTTTGAAAGTAAGCATCGCGTGATTTTACCTTGGCACCATGTGCCATGAAGCAGTAGGTGGGAGTAGAGTCGTCCGTTTCATTAGCATCAGCGTTGGTGACGGGGCCATTGTCTTCAGTGTTGAAGATGGACTTGGCAACATAGGCTGTAGCTAGAGCCAGACTTGCAACGCCAGGGTCGGACTCCTCCTCAGACTCCACCTCCGCCTCCTCAGAAGCAGAATCCTCCTCTGAATCCATCTCCTTGCCAACAAAAGCATGAGCCTTGCCAGATGAGCTCTTCTTATGTGATGAAGACTTGGACGAAGACTTGGAAGAAGACTTTGAGGATTTCTTCTTCTTCTTGTCATCAGAATCATATTCCTTGCTGTTCTTGTTCTTGTTCTCATTGTCCCACTGTGGACATTCAGAGATGTAGTGTCCAGGTTTCTTGCACTTGTGGCTTGTTCTCTTCTTGTAATCATGAGTGGAAGCTTCATCATTTCTTGAGCTGGATCGTGAAGACTTTCTGAAGCCCTTCTTCTTAGTGAACTTCTGGAACTTCTTCACAAGCATAGCAAGCTCCTTTCCAATGTCTTCAGGATCACCAGAACTGCAGTCAGATTCTTCTTCAGATGAGGAAACAGCTTTTGCCTTCAAAGCGCGAGTTCGGCCATAGCTGGGACCATAGATATCTCTTTTCTCAGATAGCTGAAACTCATGTGTGTTGAGCCTCTCAAGTACGTCAGACGGATCGAGTGTCTTGAAGTCAGGGCGTTCTTGTATCATCAGGGCAAGGGTGTCAAACGAGCTGTCAAGTGATCTCAGCAGTGTCTTGACGATTTCATGCTTGGTGATCTCAGTGGTGCCAAGAGCACGAAGCTCATTTGTGATGTCAGTGAGGCGATCAAACGTGAGCTGGACATTCTCATTGTCGTTTCTCTTGAAGCGGTTGAAGAGGTTGCGAAGAACACTGATCATTTGATCTCTCTGGGTTGAGACGCCTTCGTTGACCTTGGAGAGCCAGTCCCAGACTAGCTTTGACGTTTCCTGTCACAACCGGTTTTTCAATAAAATATTTATTGAGAGACCAATCCCTTTTACGGACCAGTAAAGAAGAATTCCTTCTCACTGGTAGACAATATCTTGGTCACAGAAGAAAAATACCAGGAGTACTGAATATAATACAAGGTTGAGCGGAGACTGCTCAACAATTTATTACATGTACGCCGATAAAACACAACGGCGGATAGGGTGGCATAACTACTAACTCACGATAACAACGATGGTGAAAATATCACCGCGAAGCAGGTGATATGACTCCTGAAAACTACAGCTCTTCGAGCGTCGGGGTGAAGCTCAAGGAGATTTATTGCGGGTGGCGGAAGCGTATATAATACAAGTGACCAATATCCAGGATCGCATGGAACTGACTGGGACTCCTCTAGGCGTCGGACTCACTATCAAACTCTTCATCCATGAGATCGCCTTCGTCAACATCTGGCCAAATCAACAAGCCAGGTGAGTACTATGAAAGTACTCGCAAGACAGTTCGGACATAAGATATAACGAATGTAGACATGATGCATATGAACAGGTTAACAAGTGCACTCAGACATAGAGTTAACACTGCACGGGAAATAAAAGAGAAGTCGGGCGGTAGTCCTCCCAAAATCCCAAAATAATATACTGGGTGCCAAACGAGGGTCTGAATGACTCCTCGGGAGGAAAATGCAAGAATAACAATGCCGCAGTCGGGCGTCAAGGCGACACCACATAAAGGGCTTATAATAGAAAAAGGCAGTGCGTGCCACAGTCGGACGTCTGAGCGACATCACATAAAGGGCTTATATTGAAAGTAAAAGACAAACATGCCACAGTCGGACGTCTGAGCGACATCACATAAAGGGCTTATATTGAAAGTAAAGACAAACATGCCACAGTCGGACGCCTGAGCGACATCACATAAAGGGCTTATATTGAAAATAAAAGACAAACATGCCACAGTCGGACGTCTGAGCGACATCACATAAAGGGCTTATATTCATAACTTAGTAGCTCATGAATTTTAAATCATATCAAGAGAATAATCAGGCATGAGATAAACAACAGGGTTAGTCCATCCACAGGAATAACGTTCAGCCAAGTTTACTACTCACGCTCGCTTACCGGAAAGAAAAAAAATATACCACGAGGTTATGACATAGACATGGATACGCTGAACACGTTACTTGACCATGGATACGATGACTCAGAAGGATTTGACTCTGCAGAGTTTGTACTTTAACCACAGCCAACGGATTTCAGTAGTCACGGGGACTAGTTCCGTTTACGGTGTTTTGGAGGAAACACGTCTAACCAGTACACACCCATTCAACATTCCGAAGCCAGGAATCACCCTCGGCAACGTTCAAGAAAAACCTTGAGATGGGGAGGCTACAACCTCGCGTAGCATGGGATCAAATTTCTATACGCGCGCTCTAAGGGGGTGCCCCCCACTCGGTCCCAACCGGAAACACCCATGCCCCCTGACCGGATGACTGGCTTTAATCTAGGGCCATGGAACCCTCATCCCGGCCCCTCTGTTTGGTGTGTACACGGAAAGAGGTTACCAACTTACTAAACCGCATTCTGGCAGAAAACATGTGGTAGCACGGAAGGGGGAAGAACGATAACGTGACTCCGTCCACGTTAACGTCAGAATTAATCGGATGACGTAAGGCTGGCATGCTACAACAGTACCACCTTACTGCCCTTCATGTCACCACATGACTAGGCCATCTCTCATCAGAGATCACAGTAACTTTGGAACACACGGGTAGTTGCCTCACATGCAACGAGATACTCACCGATACTCATATGCCATGCACAACCTTTCACGCAAACATGCAAAACACCTATCATATCAAAGGTTCAAACATGCTTGCCTGGTTCGAAGAAGTCGGAGTCTAGCTCGGCGAAGTTTGCGGTTCCTTCACCTCTTCCGAAACCTACGGTATATCGGAAATGTATACTAGCGTGAAAACCAACGCGTGCATAAAAGTTGTTCCAATTTTTTTTCAAATAAATCCCATAAAAAACTAGACAAAATTATAAGACTGTCAGAAAAAGAATCACTCAAAAATCACTTTTTATTAAAAAGTTATAAGGGTTTCTGTCCAGGGACTCATCTGTAATGAAACAGAAAAGTTCCAGGGGCTTAACTGAGAAAACAGAAAACGGTTCAAATAGAAACGCGCCAGCCCACAGAGAAAACGTACTCTGCCCGAAGGCGCCAACGGAAAACGCTTCGGGGGTGAAAGAAGAGAGGCTGACGTGGGGGGTCCACATGTCAGGTTTGAAAAACCTCGCCGGCGCCCGAAGGCTGCGGTGGTCGCCGGCGTCGAACCACGGCGAGTCAGGGAGATCGGAGTGTACCAAGAGTATCAGCGTGTCCTTCCGCGTCGGTGGGTGGTGGACTTGGGCGTCGGAGAGCACCACGTCGACGGCGACACTTTCTCCGGCGGACGGCGGCTCGGGCGATGGTGGAGAACGCCGGTGGGTGTTGCAACCTTCGAATTGAAGTGCGGGTCAGAAGGAGGGATGCACTAGAGAGCTACTGGCAAGAGATGGGAGGCAGAGGTGCACGCACGGGAGCGAATCGAGCTGGATCCCGTGGCGGGTCGCGGTGGCCGGAGTTGAGGAAGGAGACTCCCTCGGGGCTCTTCCAGTGGCTAGGCGGGGTCTTGGTGGAGTGCAGAGGTGGTGTGGGTACCAGCTGGAGCTCGGGGCCTCTATTTATAGGCGGCTCGAGGGGGTGGCCGTGAACGGAGAATCTCCGGCGAGCGATTACGACGAGGCAGTGGCTTGGCAGAGGGTTTAGGTGGCCAGGCAGCACCAGTGAGCGTTACTGGTCCCGTTCCACTGCTAAACTCGGTCGGGCATGGCGTAATGGCGTCGGTCTTCGTCGGGGTCGCCGTACTGGCACGGCGGCGGCAGAGAGCGCGCTGCGCGCCTAGCGGTTCACGACGAGGGTGGCAGCACGCACGGGGGAGTGGAAGACCACGCGGCGGCCTCCGGTGGCTTGGGCGGCGCTGGTCAGCGCCGTTTACGCTGTGCTTCTTCCTGGCGGCCGCAAAGCCGCCGCTGGCGTTGGTCACGGGGCGGCGCACCTCCTCCTGCTCGTCGCCGACGCCCGCAAGCATCCAGGTGCTCATGTGATGCAGAGGACAAGGGGGAGGGGACAGGGAACACGGCGACGCCGAGGCACTGGCGAGATCGACTACGGACACTGAAGAAACGACAGTAGTTCAGACACTGTTAACTGAACTTGACTGAACCTTAGAGAAACAGTGTCCAACAGGTGTTCGATGAAATGATTTGGTATGAAGAAAAATTTTCCTGGAGCTGGGACTTGGTGAGGTGACCTCTCAGTGCACCCAGAGGCTGCCTGATTTTTCTCAGAATTTTTGGAGAAGGATTTGAATGAATTTCATCAAATTTGGCAAATCTGGTCCAAACTTGCAGCAAGTATAGTTTGAAAAATTTGAACGGGAGACCATTGGATCTTCATGGATCTAGGTTGAGGGTTCAAAGGACTAGCTAGGGAAATTGGTCTGGAGGCAAAATTCAAAGCAGAAAGAGTAGCTCCTTTGTAAACCTCCAAGGATCAAGATAGAAGGCAGAAATTGTTTTTGATAAGAAATAAATGGAAGTAAATATATGGAGAGGTTCAACTTGCTGGATTTGAGGTATATTATGATCCAAAGGTGGGGGAAAGGTTTATGGGAGTGGATTTGCACTAGGGTCATGGCAAGAGAGATTTTTGAAAGTGGACAAGGATCATTCCAAAAACCATAGGGCCTTTTAAAGGAATTTTTAAAAGACATTTTTCCAAGTGAAAAGCATTTTGGTTTGAGTCCAAATAAAAAGGGCAAACCTCCAAGACCAAAATCAAGTCTTGGGTGAATCCAAATGAAACACTTGCCATAAAGGAAAGTTTTTGAGAGGGAGAGTTCTTTAGAAGAAAATTTAAATACCCTCCTCAAATAAAAGTTTTGAAAAATCCAATTAAAATTTTTGGGTGTCACATTTCCAGAGCACTCAGACGGCCATACTGTCCTTTGGTCAGATGACCACAGATGATGTTCTTGGTGGTAGAATCCAGTTGAATGAACTTCTTGACATCAGCAGGGGTGACACCTTCACCAGCCTTGGGAACACCATTCTTGACGACATACCAGAGGTCGACATCAATGGCTTCAAGATGCATGCGCATCTTATTCTACCAGTAGGGATATTCAGTTCCATCGAAGATGGGGCAAGCAGCGGAGACTTTGATTATCCCTGCAGTCGACATAGCTAAAACTCTAGTTGGTTAAACCAAATCACACAGAACAAGGGAGTACCTTGCTCTGATACCAATTGAAAGTGCTAGTAATCGACTAGAGGGGGGTGAATAGGCGATTTTTATGAAAGTCTTCAAAACATGAGAGTTCCGAAGACAAACAATAGAAATGAACATATTGATATGCAGCGGAAGGTAGACTACACTAAGCAAGCCATAGACAAGTATTCAATGAAGTGAAAGCACGAAGACTAATAGCAGCTAGGTAGTAAAGATCAGGATGGAAGATAGTATGAAGCCAAACAACAATAGTAGTCACACAGTGAAGTCAAACAGGTAGTGCAAACAGGCAATGACTTCACGAAGACAAACTGTAAGTAAAGAGAGGGAGAGGATAGAACCAGACACTTGGTGAGTACAAGGATTTGTTGGACCAGTTCCAGTTGCTGTGACAACTGTATGTCTGGTTAGGGAGGCTGAGATTCAACTCAGAAGACCATGTCTTCACCTTATTCCCCTTGAGCTAAGGACACCCAGTCCTCGCCCAACCACTCTGGTAAGACTTCAAGGTAGACTTCCAAACCTTCACAAACTTCGTTCATCGGCGATCCACAATGACTCTTGGATGCTCAGAACGCGACGCCTAACCGGCTGGAGGATTCACAGCCCTCAAGTGTAACAAGTCTTCAGGTCACGCGAACAGAAAGACTTCAGTGATGCCTAACACTCTTTGGCTCTGGATGTTTGGGCTTTGTCCTCGCAAGGATTTCTCTCTCTCAAAAGCTTTGGAGGTGGGTTGCTCTCAAACGACAAAACTTGTGCACTAAGTCTGAGCATCCACCAATTTATGGTGTAGGGGGTGGGCTATTTATAGCCACTAGGCAACCCAACCTGATTTGTCCGAAATGACCTGTCAGGACCCCGATTCCAAGTCACACCGATCTAGCCTGTAACACCTCATATCACATTGCGGCCTCACGCACGGTACTCCCACGGGTGTCGCCTTACCATGGCCCGGGACCGTTTGCGCCTTTTGGCTCACGTATATGACAATGTCGCTAGCATCCATATGATAGAGAACCCGGGCCGACATGGCTAGTCGTGAACCCAAAGCGGCACTAACGTATGGGGACAGGCATACATGAATCAACATCGAACGTGTCGGTCAGCAGCGTGTGAATCCGGGCTGTAGCACTGGGCTTACAGGACTCCGGGAACCCGGGCTGTAGCAGGCTAGGCAGGACTCCAGATGTCACCGCGTGACATTTCCCCGAAGGGACAGACACAGGAACGATATGACTCACATGCCGGCCAGTCAAGTGTCCAGAGCAGTAGTGCTGGGCTAGCAGGACTCCGGTGAACCGGGCTGTAGCGGACTACTATGGCTCAAGGAGGCACTAGTCTACATTTCCCCATAAGAGAGGCTGCCAAGGATAAACAACTAGATTGTCGGATCCCACACATACCAAGCATTTCAAACATACACACAATATGCTCGATATGTACAAATACAACATGGCATCATAACAAAACTCTACAACTCCAAGTACTTTATTTAAAGGGCTCCGGAGAGCCTTACGTAACTTGTTCATACAGATAGGGGTCACATGACCCGACACTCAAGTCATACAATCATACAAGCACATGCGGAAGCAAACTGTCTGGGTACAGACACTAGAAAGAAAGAAGGCTTGACGAAGCCTGTCTATCTACATAGGCCCTTCACAAGCCTAGATCACCACCTGGGTGGCAAGTCACTCGTCGTCGTCCAGTTCTACGTAGAACCCATCAGAAGGGGCGGTGTTGTCATCTGAAAACAGTAATTAAAGCAACATGAGTACAAAGGTACTCAGCAAGTCTTACAACAGATCCTACTATACATGTTCATTCTCAAGAAGGTAGTGGGGTTATTGCAGCAAGCCAGCTTTGACTCTTGGCTAAGCTATCCTACGGTACACCACTTGTGAAATATTTTTCACACACGAGTCCACTAATCACCATCTCAATACTCCACCGTGGATCCTCCCTCGTCATCCCACGAGAGGGCCATCCGCGGTACTCACACTTATCTTGAGGCTTTTAGTAGTATCCATTTACTTGTCTATGAACTGCATAAGCGACCAAGTAGTCCTTTACCGCGGACGCGGCTATTCGAATAGTTTTATACCCTGCAGGGGTGTACTTCGTCACACACGCTCTCACCACTTATCATCGCTACACGACATGTACTCGGCAACCTTCAAGCGGAAGCCCAACGTGGATGTCGGCCACAGCCTACCTAAACACTCAAGTCTCTAGTCCAGGTTTATCGCCTATTCAGGTTCCATCCGCAGGGAGTCCGGCCGAGGTTTCCACATACGGCCCCGAACGATGTGTGCAGGGTTCCCGGACACCAAACGGGCGACTCGGTACACCGTGCCACGAGCCTACCGCATCACAGCCCACCCCTTGGTCAGCGCTATCCACGGCCTCCAGCTTACTACAAACACCAGAAACTACGTGCAACTCCTGGACAGAGGACAAGGGTGAATAAGAAGCCGAGGGGGTCCATTGGTTTCGGGCCCAATGTGTGGTAGTAGCTGAATCTTAAATCACGCATACAGATCTCAGTTCTTAAGGACGGTCTCAATGAAACAACCCACCATGTACTCCTACATGGCCTCCCATCGATACCTTTACCAAATCGTATTCAACACTTCACTCTCATTATCGACACACACACTTTCACTCTAGTTCATCACCCTGATGAGCCAGACCTGACACAACTCTAAGCGTAGCAAGCATAGCATTGTAGGAACACAACATGGCTCAATCAACTCCTACTCATGCTAGTGGGTTTCATCTAGTTACTGTGGCAATGACAGGTCATGCAAAGGAAAGTGGGTTCAACTACCGCAACACACGCAGCAGTTTGAATCGCGTTGTCTTAATGCAGTAAACGAGAGCAGAAGCGAGAAGATGGGTTTGTATCGAAATGATCAATGGTTGCTTGCCTGACGGAGTGGTGGTGGGATACTGCCCTTCAGTTGGATACCCGTGAATATCCTCGGAGGCAGGACCTACCACAATGAACACATCGAAGCACAATCAACGCCAAGCAAGTGCAACAATATGATGCATGCATGAGACATGGCAAAATGGATGTATTGGGCTAATGCAACTAAGACCAGATGGGTTTGGACTAATTTGAATCAAAGATTCAAATTCCAAGTTCATAAATGGCCCATATTAGTGCTTTATCTTGTTCTGTATAAAACAGTAGGTTAACTTGCTTAATCATGCATGAAACCAGTACAGATGGATAGAATGGATTTTTCTGATCATTTTTCATATATAAATCTTTTCATTCTGAGCTATAGATTATTTTCTATGATTTTTTGAAGTTTGTGATAATTTCTGGAATTTCCAATATAAGAATAATTCCAGTAATGCTTTACTGCGTCAGCCTGACGTCAGTGTGACGTCAGCAGGTCAACGGGGTCGTCCAGGTCAAACCTGACGCGTGGGTCCCCTGTGTCAGTGTCACTGTTAGGTAATTAGTTAATTAGGATTAGTTTAACTCTCTGACTCAGATTAATTAGCAGGCGGCCCCACTTGTCAGTGACCCTGGGGGGGTCAACCTGTGGCCAAACCACGTTGACTCGCCGGTGTTTAGCCGCCGGCGACGTCCAGACGCGGCGGTGGAGTGCGGGATCCCCCCTCCGGCGACCAAAAGGACGGCGGAGAGTACCTACGGGTAGCTGAGGGCGAACCGCGTCGATTGGTGGTGGTAGTGGGGCTCGGGGTCGCCGGAATTGACGCCGGCGACGAGCCGTGCGGCTGCCGGGGTACGGGCGTGGTTGAAACCGTAGCTAGAGAGCACGGCGAGGAACGTGCGAGGGTGCTACGGGTTCCTGGCGTTGCGGTGAAGCTAATGGCTACAGTGGTGCGGCCGTTGGATGGCCGGAGCCTCGTCGGCGACGAGCTCGTGCGACGGCGCGTGCGGGTGAGCTTCGTGCGGTGGCTACAGAGCTCGAGAGAGAGAGAGGAGAGGATGGGAAGATGCCCATGCTCACGGCGGTTGCGACGGAGCAGGCGGCGAGGTCGGAGGCGAGCTGTTGCAGTGGCGACGGCGGAGGGGATCTCCGACGGGGAGCGGCGAAGGCGAGGTCGGTGACGGAGCTTCAGGGCAACCGAGCGCTCGGGGCTCGGCTTGCTCGAAGGAGCGGGCGACGGCGGTGCTGTAGGACACGCTGGAACGGCGCGAGGTCGACGGTGGGCGCGGCTACTCCGGTGAGGTGTCTGCGGCGGCGTCGGCCATGGTGGGGAGAAAGCGAGGGAGAGGCGATGGGGGAGAATGACGGTGTCCAGAGGCTCGGGGCGCGTCGAGGGAGGTCGGCCAGCTCATCCGCGGCGAGGGCGGCAAGCAGCTGGCGCCGTGGCGAGCTCACGCTCGCCGGCGTCACCTCTCTGCCTGCTCTGGCGAGAGCAGGCAGCTGACTGGCGCGGGCCAGCACAGTGTTGGGCCGCCAGGTGGGCTGCCAGGTAAGTTTCTCTGCCTTCTGTTTCTTTCTCTTTTTATTTATTTCTGTTCTGTGTTTTGAAATAGTAAAAATACTATTTCATTTGGAAAAATCCTGAAAATATTCTGAGGCACCTTTGAGATTATTCCCAACAGCCTAAAAATACTTTCAAAATTATTTGGGCATTTGAAAATATTTATAGCATTTAAAATGCCCAAATGCAAGTACTTATGACTTGTGCAAAAATCCAAGATGGTCTCCAAAAATATGAAACCATTTTTGGCAGAGGTTTTAGCCAAGACCAAAGGTGGTGAACATTTATGGAGGGCATTTCAGGTTCATTGAAAAGAATTTTAGTAAACCCTAGTTGTTCCAGGGGGGTGCTGGGGGTTTCTGGCATTCCCCATTTCAGGTTTCTGTGAAATGTAAACATGATGCAACACTCTAATGCATGAACTAGCTAGGATGTGACAACTCACCCCCACTCAAAAGAATCTCGTCCCGAGATTTAGGATCCGTTGGGAAGAAGGTGGGGTACTCAAGTCGAAGACGATCCTCCCTTTCCCAAGTAGCTTCTTTCTCGGAATGGTGTGACCATTGAACTTTGAGAAACTTGATGTTTTGGTGTCGAGTGGTACGCTCGGCTTGATCAAGGATTCGAATGGGATACTCCCGGTATGTGAGATTATCTTGGAGATCAAGCGTTTCGTGGTCCACTCCACGGATAGGATCCGAGAAGCAACGCCTGAGTTGGGAAACGTGGAAGACGTCATGAACCTTGGAAAGATGCGGAGGTAGTTCCAATTGGTAGGCAACTACTCCTCGCTTGGCAAGAATGCGAAAGGGTCCAATGTAGCGAGGAGCCAATTTGCCTTTGATACCGAATCGATGGGTTCCCTTTAAAGGAGTCACCCGAAGGTAAGCCTTCTCGTCCACCTCAAAAGTCATAGCCTTATGTTTGCGATCATAATGGCTCTTTTGGCGAGATTGGGCTGTTTTCAATTTCTCACGAATAATGCGAACCTGCTCTTCTGCTTCCTAAATCATATCCGGGCCAAAGAGTTGTCTTTCCCCGGTTTCTGACCAGTTAAGAGGCGTTCGACATTTTCGTCCATAGAGAACCTCGAAAGGGGCTTTGCCCAAGCTAGCTTGGTAACTATTGTTATAAGCGAACTCGGCGAATGGAAGGCATTTCTCCCAATCCATGCCAAACGAGATGACAGAAGCTCGGAGCATATCCTCCAGAATTTGATTAACTCGTTCTACCTGACCACTTGATTGAGGGTGAAAGGCGGTGCTAAAAGAGAGACGAGTTCCCATAGCATTTTGGAAACTTTCCCAAAATCGAGAGGTGAAGAGACTTCCACGGTCTGAGTTAATTTCCAATGGAACACCATGAAGAGACACTATTCGGGAGATGTACAAGTCTGCTAGCTGGCTAGCGGTTATACTCTCACGAACTGGTAGGAAGTGGGCTACTTTGGAAAGGCGATCGACAACAACGAAGATAGCATTATTCCCTCTCTTGGTCCTGGGAAACCCGGTAATGAAATCCATACCGATTTTATCCCATTTCCATTCAGGAATAGCCAGAGGCTGAAGGGTGCCAGCAGGCCGTTGATGCTCTGCTTTAACACGACGGCAAACGTCGCAATTAGCAATGTATTGAGCAATTTCTCTCTTCATCCTAGTCCACCAAAACCTTTGGCGTAGGTCTTGATACATTTTAGTACTACTGGGATGAATGGTGAGAGGAGATTCCTGAGCTTCCTTAAGGATCAATCGCCTCAGGTTGCGTACCTTGGGAACCACTAGGCAGTCTCCAAAGAACACAACACCTTGGTCATCAACGGAGAAACAATTCGCGACTCCTTTCTTGATGTTTCTCTTAATACGGGATATTCCCGGATCTACCTTCTGAGCTTTCATGATCTGATCCGTAAGGATTGGTTTCGCCACCAGGGTGGATAGAAATCCTTGAGGAGCAATGTGAAGGTTAAGCTTACAGAATTCCTCGTGGAGAAGTGGTTGACTTTGTTGTAACATCAAGTTGTTACAATAGGATTTACGGCTTAGCGCATCAGCCATGACGTTGGCTTTGCCCGGGGTGTAAGTAATTCCTAAGTCGTAGTCTGAGATCAACTCGACCCAACGTCTTTGCCTGAGATTCAAATCCGGCTGGGTGAAGATGTATTTTAGACTCTGGTGGTCGGTGAAAATCTCGCAACGGTTACCGAGAAGGTAATGTCGCCATGTTTTGAGTGCATGGACTACGGCTGCAAGCTCTAGATCATGTGTGGGATAATTATCCTCATGTGGACGCAACTGTCGGGAAGCGTAGGCAATCACATGACGATCTTGCATGAGTATGCAACCTAGTCCTTGTCGCGAGGCGTCGCAATAGATAACAAAGTCCTTAGAAAAATCTGGTGGTACGAGTACGGGGGCAGATGTTAGGCATCTTTTCAGTTCCTGAAAGCTGAACTCGCACTGTGGGGTCCACTCGAACTTTTTATCTTTCTTGAGGAGTTCGGTTAGAGGTTAGCAACCTTGGAGAAATTCTCGACGAAGCGGCGACAGTAGCTCGCTAAGCCAAGGATACTCCGGACTTGCTTGACCGTTTCAGGGGGAGTCCAGTCAAGGATGGCTTGAACTCGCTCGGGATTAACAGCAATACCCTTACCAGAGATCACGTGGCCTAGGTAGGTCACTTCTGGCAACCAGAATTCACACTTAGAGAATTTAGCATAAAGGCGATGCTCTCGAAGTTTCGTCAGTACTAGCCTTAAATGCTCGGCATGTTCTGCCTCGTTCTTGGAGTAGATGAGTATATCATCGAGGTATACTACGACGAATTTATCCAAATACTCCATGAAGATTGAGTTCATTAACCGAGAAAAGGTGGCTGGAGCGTTGGTTAACCCGAAGGACATGACAGTATACTCGTATTGGCCATAACGAGTAACAAAGGCCGTTTTAGGAATGTCCCCGTTCTTGATTTTGATTTGATGGTAGCCCAACCTCAAATCCATCTTAGAGAAGACTGAGGATCCAGCGAGCTGATCATACAGGTCGTTGATCCTGGGAAGCGGATACTTGTTCTTGATTGTGACTAGGTTGACGGGTCGGTAATCTACAACCATCCGATCCGTACCATCCTTCTTCTTGACGAAGAGGACGGGGCAAGCCCACGGAGAAGAACTAGGACGGATGAAACCCTTTTTCAAGGACTCATCGAGTTGTTTCTTAAGCTCGGCTAGCTCTAGGGGTGCCATCTTATAGGGTCTTCTAGAGATTGGGACGGTTCCTGGAACAAGGTCTATCACGAACTCGACATCCCTGTCAGGTGGAATACCCCGCAGTTCTTCAGGGAAGACATCCGGGAAGTCACGGACTACCGGCACATCTTCGAGGTCTGGAAGAGGGTTGGCATTTAATGAGTAGAGCTGACGCTTAGACACTCGGGTCAAAACATTGACTGTCTTGCCCGACGGATGGGTGAGTTGAACAGTTCTAGTAGAGCAATCAATCTTAGCATAATGGGCTGACATCCAGTCCATACCCAATATGATGTTTATGTCCGAGGACTTGAGAGCTATTAGTGACGCAAGGAAGACCAATCTGTCAACAAGAATTTCATTTCCATGGCTTATCTTAGAGGTTTGCCACTTAGTACCAGGGGTTTGGATTACCATGGAAGTGGGCATGTCACAAAATGTGGTGTTGTGCAATCGAGCATAGCTCTCGGAGATAAATGAATGAGATGCTCCAGTATCGAAAAGAACAGTTGCCGGATGGCAATTAACAAGGAGCGTACCAAGGACGACGTTGGGATCCTCATGAGTTTCTTCAGCTGAAACATAGTTGACATGGCCACGTGCAGTGGTGGCTGGCTTGGCGTAGTAAGTCTTTCCTGCTGGCTTACCACGGCCAACGGACTGTCCAGGTTGGTTGAGGTTGTTTCGGGGGCACTCGCGCAAATAGTGACCCGTTTCTCCACACTTGAAGCATGTCACAATATTGGGGCGTGGAGCGGCATTAGCAGCGGGGCCACCATAAACCTTGGGCGGTGCATGCTGCTGGTTGCGGCGAGGCGCCTCGAAGGATGGCCTCGGAGTGAACCTGGGTGGCAGAGCAGTATTTGGAATCCAGACCCGGCGCTTCTGGGATCCGGAGCCGGATGAGGAACCAAAATCGCGAGAGTGCTTGCATGTAGCGTCATAGTCAGTCTGTCCTGTCTCGACACTGACGGCCTTATTGACCAACTTCTGGAAAGAGGTGCACTCATGCAGACGAAGATCACGGCGAAGCTCAGGGCTAAGTCCCTTGCGGAACCTTGCCTGCTTCTTGGCGTCGGTGGATACCTCTTCAGGAGCATAGCGTGCTAGATTTCCAAACTCACGGCTGTATGCATCCACGGTCAGTCTGCCTTGGGTGAAGTTGCAGAATTCTTCCCGCTTACGATCTATGAGACCCTCCGGAATGTGATGCTCACGGAAAGCCTCACTGAACTCAGCCCAAGTAGTGATTTGGCCAGCTGGGCGCATAGCCTCAAAGTTCTCCCACCAAAGGCTAGCAGGGCCTTCAAGGTGATAGGCAGCATAGGTAACCTTATCAGCTTCGGCTACGTTGGCAGAACGTAGCTTATGGGTGATGCTGCGAAGCCAATCATCCGCATCAAGGGGCTCGACGGAATGGTTGAACTTCGGTGGGTACAACTTGATAAAGTCATTGATGGACACCAGGTCGTTCCTCTGGTGACGTGCAGTATTCTGCTCAATTCGCTCTAGCAAGCAGTTAGTCTCACGCTTGTTTCTTTCTACCTCCAGCATAACTTCGGCCAGTGAAGGCGGTTGGGGCAGGTTCTCCACCCTGGCTGCATTGGCTTCACCCTGCGCCTGGACGGCAGGGTTGTTGTGGGTGTTAACCATCCTAGGAGAAACAAAGCAACGGTTTAGACGAGGATGGCTAAATCTTGATAGGGAAATGCGGAATGTAATGGATAACACGGAATGCGGAGATGATCATCGGTATGACATGGTAACATAGCAACATACATATACCAACGGTCATACACGCCATACATAGTTTAGTACAAGCCCAGGCTAAGGTACAACTACGATGAAAGACGGTACATCTCATCAGAGGCATTCCAAGCTCCTATACATTATTTTTCTACACCTCCGGAACATGATACACACCAAGTCGTATCCCACAAGACACGCAGGACTGTGGAGATTACAACTGTTACAATACTAGTAGAACTACTACCAACTCAGACGTCTCCGTAGTAATCTTCATAGAAGTCACCACCATGTCCTGGGAGCTGAACATGATCATCCGGAAACAGTCGGTCCTGTGGAGCTTGTGGTCCATAGGGACTCGGGTGTGGCCTTGGTCCAACAAACGGTGGCAGACGGGGTCCACGAGGAGGGGCGATGCCTCCTACATCACACCATTCCATACATTCTGGCAGACCAGATCGCACAGGGTATAAGTCCCTCATGTCCATGAACCCAGCTTGCACGGCAGGAGCAAACCGTGTCAGTGTGGCCCAGTGATCAGCACGAGCATTAAAGAGCTCCATTCGCAAGGCACGGTTCTCACGGTCCTTGTCCTCAAGCATCTCGGTGGTGGTGCGGAGTAGTGAGTCCTCATGGGTAGAATCACAGTAAGTAGCCTGATAGTACCCCTGTGCCCCAGGGAGTGCTGCTGGCATGTAGCGGTAGTCGGTGTTCTGAAGCAAAGCAGTTCTGGCTCGCATGATAGTCATCATTGAGTAAGCTGCGTCCTGCACAGACATCTCGATAGTAACCCCAAGTCCATAAGAGCAATGGAGGGGTTCAGTGGCTCCAGGATAGGATGGGTAAATCCTGACTGTGCAAAGATATTGGCTTTGATTAAAGTCTCGAAACTGCTCCTCGACGGTATACTCGGGATACCAACGATAGCCTGTCTCAACCATCACTCGGACCAACATGGCCATGTGACCAGGTACGCCGATGCACCGGGTCAGACGAACCACTTGGTTCTGGGAACGGGTGGCCATCTGAAAGCACGAAATAATGCAAGGCATTATTATTTCTAGGAGAATTCGGACAGCATAACGGCTGTAAATGCTCGGAAAAGGATTTGAGACATTCGCAACAGTTTTGCAATACCACTCAACAACATCATGTCAAGGTTCTGGTTCAACCGACAACATACCAGGGTAGTAGAAACTGAACCGAAGCATGGAAGCAACAATCCTATAAGTTACTACGGATTAGTAACACGTGAACCTGATAGAGAGGAGAGAGCCTAGTCCTTAACCCACGTGGAATGAGAAGAGTATGACTCAGATCAGAGGGCATGAGGTAAAGGAGTAAAAGCACCTTACGTTCCCTCCCACAATCAATTCCCCTACATATAACTAAAGCATTTCTAGACTCGACATCGACCAGTTTGGCTTATCGCACCTACAGGCAGTCCGGCTCTGATGCCAACGCTGTCAGGACCCCGATTCCAAGTCACACCGATCTAGCCTGTAACACCTCATATCACATTGCGGCCTCACGCACGGTACTCCCACGGGTGTCGCCTTACCATGGCCCGGGACCATTTGCGCCTTTTGCCTAACGTATATGACAATGTCGCTAGCATCCATATGACAGAGAACCCGGGCCGACATGGCTAGTCGTGAACCCAAAGCGGCACTAACGTATGGGGACAGGCATACATGAATCAACATCGAACGTGTCGGTCAGCAGCGTGTGAATCCGGGCTGTAGCACTGGGCTAACAGGACTCCGGGAACCCGGGCTGTAGCAGGCTAGGCAGGACTCCAGATGTCACCGCGTGACATTTCCCCGAAGGGACAGACACAGGAACGATATGACTAACGTGCCGGCCAGTCAAGTGTCCAGAGCAGTAGTGCTGGGCTAGCAGGACTCCGGTGAACCGGGCTGTAGCGGACTACTATGGCTCAAGGAGGCACTAGTCTACATTTCCCCATAAGAGAGGCTGCCAAGGATAAACAACTAGATTGTTGGATCCCACACATACCAAGCATTTCAAACATACACACAATATGCTCGATATGTGCAAATACAACATGGCATCACAACAAAACTCTACAACTCCAAGTACTTTATTTAAAGGGCTCCGGAGAGCCTTACGTAACTTGTTCATACAGATAGGGGTCACATGACCCGACACTCAAGTCATACAATCATACAAGCACATGCGGAAGCAAACTGTCTGGGTACAGACACTAGAAAGAAAGAAGGCTTGACGAAGCCTGTCTATCTACATAGGCCCTTCACAAGCCTAGATCACCACCTGGGTGGCAAGTCACTCGTCGTCGTCCAGTTCTACGTAGAACCCATCAGAAGGGGCGGTGTTGTCATCTGAAAACAGTAATTAAAGCAACATGAGTACAAAGGTACTCAGCAAGTCTTACAACAGATCCTACTATACATGTTCATTCTCAAGAAGGTAGTGGGGTTATTGCAGCAAGCCAGCTTTGACTCTTGGCTAAGCTATCCTACGGTACACCACTTGTGAAATATTTTTCACACACGAGTCCACTAATCACCATCTCAATACTCCACCGTGGATCCTCCCTCGTCATCCCACGAGAGGGCCATCCGCGGTACTCACACTTATCTTGAGGCTTTTAGTAGTATCCATTTACTTGTCTATGAACTGCATAAGCGACCAAGTAGTCCTTTACCGCGGACGCGGCTATTCGAATAGTTTTATACCCTGCAGGGGTGTACTTCGTCACACACGCTCTCACCACTTATCATCGCTACACGACATGTACTCGGCAACCTTCAAGCGGAAGCCCAACGTGGATGTCGGCCACAGCCTACCTAAACACTCAAGTCTCTAGTCCAGGTTTATCGCCTATTCAGGTTCCATCCGCAGGGAGTCCGGCCGAGGTTTCCACATACGGCCCCGAACGATGTGTGCAGGGTTCCCGGACACCAAACGGGCGACTCGGTACACCGTGCCACGAGCCTACCGCATCACAGCCCACCCCTTGGTCAGCGCTATCCACGGCCTCCAGCTTACTACAAACACCAGAAACTACGTGCAACTCCTGGACAGAGGACAAGGGTGAATAAGAAGCCGAGGGGGTCCATTGGTTTCGGGCCCAATGTGTGGTAGTAGCTGAATCTTAAATCACGCATACAGATCTCAGTTCTTAGGGACGGTCTCAATGAAACAACCCACCATGTACTCCTACATGGCCTCCCATCGATACCTTTACCAAATCGTATTCAACACTTCACTCTCATTATCGACACACACACTTTCACTCTAGTTCATCACCCTGATGAGCCAGACCTGACACAACTCTAAGCGTAGCAAGCATAGCATTGTAGGAACACAACATGGCTCAATCAACTCCTACTCATGCTAGTGGGTTTCATCTAGTTACTGTGGCAATGACAGGTCATGCAAAGGAAAGTGGGTTCAACTACCGCAACACACGCAGCAGTTTGAATCATGTTGTCTTAATGCAGTAAACGAGAGCAGAAGCGAGAAGATGGGTTTGTATCGAAATGATCAATGGTTGCTTGCCTGACGGAGTGGTGGTGGGATACTGCCCTTCAGTTGGATACCCGTGAATATCCTCGGAGGCAGGACCTACCACAATGAACACATCGAAGCACAATCAACTCCAAGCAAGTGCAACAATATGATGCATGCATGAGACATGGCAAAATGGATGTATTGGGCTAATGCAACTAAGACCAGATGGGTTTGGACTAATTTGAATCAAAGATTCAAATTCCAAGTTCATAAATGGCCCATATTAGTGCTTTATCTTGTTCTGTATAAAACAGTAGGTTAACTTGCTTAATCATGCATGAAACCAGTACAGATGGATAGAATGGATTTTTCTGATCATTTTTCATATATAAATCTTTTCATTCTGAGCTATAGATTATTTTCTATGATTTTTTGAAGTTTGTGATAATTTCTGGAATTTCCAATATAAGAATAATTCCAGTAATGCTTTACTGCGTCAGCCTGACGTCAGTGTGAAGTCAGCAGGTCAACGGGGTCGTCCAGGTCAAACCTGACGCGTGGGTCCCCTGTGTCAGTGTCACTGTTAGGTAATTAGTTAATTAGGATTAGTTTAACTCTCTGACTCAGATTAATTAGCAGGCGGCCCCACTTGTCAGTGACCCTGGGGGGGTCAACCTGTGGTCAAACCACGTTGACTCGCCGGCGTTTAGCCGCCGGCGACGTCTAGACACGGCGGTGGAGTGCGGGATCCCCCCTCCGGCGACCAAAAGGACGGCGGAGAGTACCTACGAGTAGCTGAGGGCGAACCGCGTCGACTGGTGGTGGTAGTGGGGCTCGGGGTCACCGGAATCGACGCCGGCGACGAGCCGTGCGGCTGCCGGGGTACGGGCGTGGTTGAAACCGTAGCTAGAGAGCACGGCGAGGAACGTGCGAGGGTGCTACGGGTTCCCGGCGTTGCGGTGAAGCTAATGGCTACGGTGGTGCGGCCGTTGGATGGCCGGAGCCTCGTCGGCGACGAGCTCGTGCGGCGGCGCGTGCGGGTGAGCTTCGTGCGGTGGCTACAGAGCTCGAGAGAGAGAGAGGAGAGGATGGGAAGGTGGCCATGCTCACGGCGGTTGCGACGGAGCAGGCGGCGAGGTCGGAGGCGAGCTGTTGCAGTGGCGACGGCGGAGGGGATCTCCGACGGGGAGCGGCGAAGGCGAGGTCGGTGACGGAGCTTCAGGGCAACCGAGCACTCGGGGCTCGGCTTGCTCGAAGGAGCGGGCGACGGCGGTGCTGTAGGACACGCTGGAACGGCGCGAGGTCGACGGTGGGCGCGGCTACTCCGGTGAGGTGTCTGCGGCGGCGTCGGCCATGGTGGGGAGAAAGCGAGGGAGAGGCGATGGGGGAGAATGACGGTGTCCAGAGGCTCGGGGCGCGTCGAGGGAGGTCGGCCAGCTCATCCGCGGCGAGGGCGGCAAGCAGCTGGCGCCGTGGCGAGCTCACGCTCGCCGGCGTCACCTCTCTGCCTGCTCTGGCGAGAGCAGGCAGCTGACTGGCGCGGGCCAGCACAGTGCTGGGCCGCCAGGTGGGCTGCCAGGTAAGTTTCTCTGCCTTCTGTTTCTTTCTCTTTTTATTTATTTCTGTTCTGTGTTTTGAAATAGTAAAAATACTATTTCATTTGGAAAAATCCTGAAAATATTCTGAGGCACCTTTGAGATTATTCCCAACAGCCTAAAAATACTTTCAAAATTATTTGGGCATTTGAAAATATTTATAGCATTTAAAATGCCCAAATGCAAGTACTTATGACTTGTGCAAAAATCCAAGATGGCCTCCAAAAATATGAAACCATTTTTGGCAGAGGTTTTAGCCAAGACCAAAGGTGGTGAACATTTATGGAGGGCATTTCAGGTTCATTGAAAAGAATTTTAGTAAACCCTAGTTGTTCCAGGGGGGGTGCTGGGGGTTTCTGGCATTCCCCATTTCAGGTTTCTGTGAAATGTAAACATGATGCAACACTCTAATGCATGAACTAGCTAGGATGTGACATGACCCTGGGTCACTAAGGAACTGACACGTGTTCCAACGGTCAGATTTGAAACACACATGGCAGCTTGACTTGGGCTACAAGTAAAGCTGACTCATCCAGCTCTGGATAAGATTTGCTCTCATTGTCTTCGCTCGAAGACATAGGATTTTGGTTGAGCATCACTTCAGTCACTCTGACTTTGTTCACTGGGACCCCACTTAATAGTACGGTGGTTCCTATGACTCAACAAAGAAGAAAAGGAAGCAACGAAACAACTAAGTCTTCGCGCTCCATAGTCTTCACGCGATGTCTTCTTATGTCATAGTCTTCAATGTGAATATCTTCAGATACCACCATTGTCTTCAATGTCTTCATACATTTTTAGGGGTCATCTCCGGTAGGTAAACCGAATCAAGGAGGGACTACTACCTGTGTTATCCTGCAATTCTCACAAACACATTAGTCCCTCAACCAGGTTTGTCGTCAATACTCCAAAACCAACTAGGGGTGGCACTAGATGCACTTACACAAAGGAAAAGCCAAAGTTTTTCGTGAGGATGAGCATGACACCTTGTGGTTTGAGGATCGTGTATATGTGCCCAATAATGCAGAGATCAGAATACTTCAGGAGGCTCATGACTCACCATACTCGATTCACCCCGGTAACACCAAAATGTATTTGGATTTGAAGGAGCATTTCTGGTGGACTGGTATGAAGAAGGATATTGCCGAGTATGTAGCTGTATGTGATGTATGTCAGAGAGTGAAGGCAGAACATCAGAAGCTAACAGGATTACTGCAGCCAATGCCGATACCTGAATGGAAGTGGGACAAGCTTGGCATGCATTTTATCACTGGATTTCCCAGGACCCGATCGGGATATGATTCTATCTGGGTAGTAGTTGATCGCTTGACCAAAGTGGCTCACTTTATCCCAGTGAAAACCACCTACACAAGTGCGAAGTTGGCAAAGATATACATGACCAGGATCGTATGTCTGCATGGAGTTCCGAGGACCATCGTATCAGATAGAGGAACACAGTTCACTTCAAAGTTTTGGCATCAGTTGCACCAGACCTTGGAGACCAGGCTAGAGTTCAGTACAACTTTTCATCCGCAGACAGATGGACAGACCGAGAGAGTCAATCAGATTCTGGAGGACATGTTGAGAGCTTGTGCGCTAGACTATGGTTCTAGTTGGGATGATAATTTGCCTTACGCAAAGTTCTCATACAATAATAGCTACGAGGCCAGTTTGAAGATGCCACCTTTCAAAGCTTTCTACGGAAGGAGGTGCAGAACACTGTTGATGTGGGATGAAGTTGGAGACCGTCAGTTGTTTGGACCGAATTTGATCAAAGAGTCAGAAGAGAAGGTTAAGTTGATCCGAGATAGACTGAAGGTAGCTCAGTCCAGACAGAAGAGTTATGCAGACTCGAAATGCAAGGAGGTAGTCTACGAAATCGGAGACAGAGCATATCTTCATGTGTCACCTCTGCGAGGAATTAAACATTTTGGAGTTAAAGGAAAGCTAGCCCCGAGTTTTGTAGGACCATACCGAGTTTTGGAACGTATGGGAGAAGTGGCCTACAAGTTGGAATTACCTGAAGGATTGTCAGGAGTTCATGATGTGTTTCACGTGTCTCAGTTGAAGAAGTGTCATGCTGAGATGGCCGATATCCCTCTGAGAGACACAGTGCCCCTGGAAGCAATTCAGTTGGACAGTGATCTGACCTATGAGGAGAAACCAGTCAAGATTCTCGAGTTTGCCAGCCGAGTTACTCGCAGCAAGGTTATCAAGTTTTGCAAAGTTCAGTGGAGCCACCATACCGAGGATCAAGCCACCTGGGAACGCGAAGAAGACCTGCACAAGGACCACCCACACCTATTTTCTAACCAACCCGAATCTCGAGGGCGAGATTCATCTTAAGGGGGGTCGGTTCGTAACATCCCAAATTTTCAATTTGGAATGTTATACATAGGTCATTCATGCATATCATATTTTATTGCATTTTCAATTCGAAATTCTAAGCAACTCAAGGACCCACGGAGAGAGTTGGGGATTTCATCGTTTTCATATTTGAATTTTTCTCAAATATCGAAACAAGGATCATTTTGGTTTTAATTATTTTTCTCTCTGAAAAATATTCATATTAAAATATATGAGAGGAGATAATATGACTTCTCCAAAATAAATGAAATATTGGAGGAAAAATGTTAAAATCAAATAAATAATTTTATTTGGATTTTATTGCAATTTTATTTGAATTAGAAAAAATATGCATATTTCTAAAATCGTATTTTAGGCCAAGAAAATGTTCATCATGTTCTAAATATTTCATTTAGACAGTGAAAATTTGTTTTGGAATTTTTAGATTTTTATTTTATTTATTAGGAGTTTTCCGGTGAAATCTGTTTTTTTAGGTCAACCGACCTAAACGGGCCGTGACCGACTCGGACTCCTGCCGGGCAGGCTTTATAAGCTGCCGCCCGAGGCCGCCCCAGCCCACCAAGCTGCCCGCCCCGCAAATCCTAGCGCCGCCGCCGCGCACGCTACCCACGCCGCTCGCCGCCGCCGCCGCTCGCCCGCGCCGCACGCCGGAGCCGTCGCCGCCGCCGCCGCCGCTGGCCGGATCCGAGCCGCCGTTTTTTTTCCGGTTTAGGTAATAAAAACCGATCGGTTTTTTTAGAAACCCTAGATGCATTTTTTATTTTATCAGTTCGGTTTTCTCGGTTTAGTTATTTAGCGGACGTTCGTCCGTTCGTTCATTTTAACGAACGCTTTTCGCCGTTTAGATTCTAGCAACGAACGTTCGTTCGATAGTTTTTTATTTTTATTTTTATTTTCACCCAGGGACTTATCCGCGATTACTTTTATCGCAGATTAGCCCCTGATTTTCAAACGCCCGCCGTTTCTAAACCGTTTGTCCAAATCCAGTGAAACCAATGCCAAAATCTTCGTCTCGAAACCCTCTTTTTGTTTAAGAAACTTGAACATGGTTTTTGACCATTTAAAATTTGGTTTCAAGCAGATTTGATTTCGAAGTTCTTTTGACCATAGTTTCAGTTCCGTAGCTCCGATTTGATTGATTCTTTTTGCATATCAAATCTCTTCAGTTGTGTTTTCAGATTTTATCTTCTTATTTGAGTTTTACCCTTGCATATATGCTTGTGTGCTTATGTATGCTATTGTTTGTTTGCGATAGAATTCCTGGAGTGCGAAACATGCTACTACGAGTCATTAGGTTTTGCGGATCGTCAGCAAGGCAAGTAACACATTGATCATACACTTTTCATACCTAGTTTTTATGCATTAGTTTCAATCCTCAAACACTGCATGATTAGGAAGTGATTAACATGTGGGTATTGGGAAGTAGATGATAAGGTAGAACCTATTGCCCTGTTTATTATCAAACCCTGGGAGTTACTTCTACGTTATGCTTATATTGCTATGCTATGCTCGTAGACGTGGTTTGGGTGAGTGAATCCATGAAAGATGTGAGATTGTTAATTAATGGTTAACTCAAGATGGCTACTTTAATACACATCTGGGTGGATTGTTGGTTTTGGGCACCTGGAGAATCCAGTGTTATCCTAGGATATCCCGGAGTACCCGTGTGATCATCCTATGGTCCACCACCCAGGCTCAAAGGGATCGTAAGATTATTCATGCTAGAAACTTCCGTGTGCAGCCACAAGCTATTATGGGCTCTAGCATAGTTGAGTATGTTGCATGACCTCTTCCAGTGGTAGGCTAGCATATGTAGGGGATGTAGGTTGGTACTGTCTACCCAGGGTTAGAGTTAATGCTTCTGAAAGACTGTGTCTCGGTCATCCGTTTCTCAAACACCATGTAGTGCGAGAAATCAACGGAGGAGATCGAGTCTTGTGGGAAAAGTGCGCAAACCTCTGTAGAGTGTACAAACTAATCATGGTTTGCCGTGTCCCCGGTTATGGACATCTTGAGTATCTGGTTCTTGGATTATCATATGGATCTCATCACTCTAACTTAATTTGTTGGGTTGATAATTACTTTTAATTGGGACTGAGTTGGAGGAACCTTCTCAATGTTGTTCAACTACCATGATAGTTAAATTAAAATATATTCCTTTGAAGTAGGGAAAAATTAGCTTTTCGCAAAAACATATTAACCGTAGAGCCCCACCAGCCATATATGCATGTAGTGATAGCATTTATTCTGTTCATTGCTCTACTGTGTTGCTATGCCAGCATATTCCATGTGCTGACCCGTTTTCGGGCTGCAACGTATCATGTTGCAGACTTTTCAGACGAAGAGTAAGGTGCGCTAGGTCGTTGTCGTGCACTCAGCTATGCCGTTGGAGTTGATGGACTCACTTTATCTTCCAAGCCTTCCGCTGTTAATTATTTAGATGGCCTTAAGCCATATTTATCGTAATAAGTTCTCTATCGAGACTATCGATGTAATAACTGTGTGGATGTAATAAGTGTGTGATTGCTACTCTGTTATAAATCCTTCGAGTATTGTGTGTGTCAGCATTACCGATCGAGGGATGACACTTATGCACAGAGACTTGACCGTCTGAGGTCGGGTCGCTACATATATGTTATAATCCGGTGCTTCAGATCAAAATGACAACAACTGCGCCTCCGGGGCACGTGCATGAAGACTTCTCGACAGTCATTGACGAGGTCAAGCCGGCTCCAGTAGACAAAAGAAAATTAGTACTCCACTATATAGGCAGGAGCCTCCGCGCTTGCTTGCTAGTGTTGCTCTCTTCACACTGTCTCATCCTCTCCAGATCTAAACACGACAGCGGTGGCCACACTCTCTCTCTCTCTGCTCACCGCTGGTCACAGATCCAGCCGGATCCTCTCCGCCGGGGAAGGTGATGAAGGAAATATGCCCTAGAGGCAATAATAAAGTTGTTATTTATATTTCCTTATATCACGATAAATGTTTATTATTCATGCTAGAATTGTATTAAACCGGAAACTTAGTACATGTGTGAATGTATAGACAAACAGAGCGTCACTAGTATGCCTCTACTTGACTAGCTTGTTGAATCAAAGATGGTTAAGTTTCCTAGCCATAGACATGAGTTCTCATTTGATTAACGGGATCACATCATTAGAGAATGATGTGATTGACTTGACCCGTTCTGTTAGCTTAGCATACGATCGTTTAGTATATTGCTATTGCTTTATTCATGACTTATACATGTTCCTATGACTATGAGATTATGCAACTCCCGAGTACCGGAGGAACACTTTGTGTGCTACCAAACATCACAACGTAACTGGGTGATTATAAAGGTGCTCTACAGGTGTCTCGATGGTACGGCATAGATCGAGATTAGGATTTGTCACTCCGATTGTCGGAGAGGTATCTCTGGGCCCTCTCGGTAATGCACATCACTATAAGCCTTGCAAGCAATGTAACTAATGAGTTAGTTGCGGGATGATGTATTACGGAATGAGTAAAGAGACTTGCCGGTAACGAGATTGAACTAGGTATTGAGATACCGACAATCGAATCTCGGGCAAGTAAAATACTGATGACAAAGGGAACAACGTATGTTGTTATGCGGTTTGACCGATAAAGATCTTCATAGAATATGTAGGAGCCAATATGAGCATCCAGGTTCTGCTATTGGTTATTGACCGGAGACGTGTCTTGGTCATGTCTACATAGTTCTCGAACCCATAGGGTCCGCACGCTTAAAGTTTGGTGACGATCGGTAATATGAGTTTATTTGTTTTGATGAACCGAAGGTAGTTCGGAGTCCCGCATATGATCACGGACATTGCGAGGAGTCTCGAAATGGTAGAGACATAAAGATCGATATATTGGATGACTATGTTTGGACTTCGGAAGGGTTCCGGGCAAGTTCGGACAAATACTGGAGTACCGGGGGGTTACCGGAACCCCCCGGGGAGTGTAATGGGCCTATTGGGCCTTAGTGGAGAAGAGGAGGGGCGGCCAGGGCAGGCCGCGCGCCCCCTCCCTCTCTAGTCTGAATTGGACAAGGAGGGGGGGCGGCGCCTCCCTTTCCTTCCCCCTCTCTCCTCCTTCCCTCTCTCCTACTCCTACCCTTGGAAGGGTTGGAGTCCTACTCCCGGTGGGAGTAGGACTCCCCTTGGGGCGCGCCTCGAAGGGCCGGCCCCTCCCCCTCCTCCACTCCTTTATATACGGGGGAGGGGGCACCCCATAGATACACAGGTTGATCAGTTGATCTTTTAGCCGTGTGCGGTGCCCCCCTCCACCATAATCCACCTCGGTCATATCATAGCGGTGCTTAGGCGAAGCCCTGCGTCGGTAGCATCATCATTACCGTCATCACGCCGTCGTGCTGACGGAACTATCCCTCGAAGCTCTGCTGGATCGGAGTTCATGGGACGTCACCAAGCTGAACGTGTGCTGAACTCGGAGGTGTTGTGCGTTCGGTAGTTGGATCGGTCGGATCGTGAAGACGTGCGACTACATCAACCGTGTTCTCATAAAGCTTACGCTTACGGTCTAGAGGGTACGTGGACGACACTCTCCCCTCTCGTTGCTATGCATTACCATGATCTTGCATGTGCGTAGAATTTTTTTGAAATTAGTACGTTCCCCAACAGTGGTATCAGAGCCAGGTTTATGCGTAGATGTTATATGCACGAGTAGAACACAAGTGAGTTGTGGGCGATACTAGTCATACTGCTTACCAGCATGTCATACTTTGATTCGGCGGTATTGTCGGATGATGCGGCCCGGACCGACATTACGCATACGCTTACGCGAGATTGGTTCTACCAACGTGCTTAGCACACAGGTGGCTGGCGGGTGTCAGTTTCTCCAACTTTAGTTGAATCAAGTGTGGCTACGCCCGGTCCTTGTGAAGGTTAAAACAACACATACTTGACGAAATATCGTTGTGGTTTTGATGCGTAGCTAAGAACGGTTCTTGCTCAGCCCGTAGTAGCCACGTAAAACTTGCAACAACAAAGTAGAGGACGTCTAACTTGTTTTTGCAGGGCACGCTGTGATGTGATATGGTCAAGAGATGATGCTAAATTTTATTGTATGAGATGATCATGTTTTGTAACACAGTTATCGGCAACTGGCAGGAGCCATATGGTTGTCGCTTTATTGTATGAAATGCAATCGCCATGTAATTGATTTACTTTATCACTAAGCGGTAGCGATAGTCGTAGAAGCAATAGTTGGCGAGACGACAATGATGCTACGATGGAGATCAAGGTGTCGCGCCGGTGACGATGCTGATCATGACAGTGCTTTGGAGATGGAGATCAAAGGCAGAAGATGATGATGGCCATATCATATCACTTATATTGATTGCATGTGATGTTTATCTTTTATGCATCTTATGTTGCTTATATTGACGGTAGCATTATAAGATGATCTCTCACTAAATTTCAAGGTATAAGTGTTCTCCCTGAGTATGCACCGTTGCGAAAGTTCGTCGTGCCGAGACACCACGTGATGGTAGGGTGTGATAAGCTCTATGTTCACATACAACGGGTGCAAGCCAGTTTTGCACACGCAGAATACTCGGGTTAAACTTGACGAGCCTAGCATATGCAGATATGGCCTCGGAACACTAAGACCGAAAGGTCGAGCGTGAATCATATAGTAGATATGATCAACATAGTGATGTTCACCATTGAAAACTACTCCATCTCACGTGATGATCGGACATGGTGTAGTTGATTTGGATCACGTGATCACTTAGATGATTAGAGGGATATCTATCTAAGTTGGAGTTCTTAAGTAATATGATTAATTGAACTTTAATTTATCATGAACTTAGTACCTCATAGTATTTTGCATGTCTATGTTGTTTGTAGATAGATGGCCCGTGCTGTTGTTCCGTTGAATTTTAATGTGTTCCTTCAGAAAGCAAAGTTGAAAGATGATGGTAGCAATTACACAGACTGGGTCCGTAACTTGAGGATTATCCTCATTGCTGCACAGAAGAATTATGTCCTGGAAGCACCGCTAGGTGTACCACCCGCGCCAGCAACTGCAGACATTGTGAATGCCTGGCAGTCGTGTGTTGATGACTACTCGATAGTTCAGTGTGCCATGCTTTACGGCTTAGAACCGGGACTTCAACGACGTTTTGAACGTCATGGAGCATTTGAGATGTTCCAGGAGTTGAAGTTAATATTTCAAGCAAATGCCCGGATTGAGAGATATGAAGTCTCCAATAAGTTCTACAGCTGCAAGATGGAGGAGAATAGTTCTGTCAGTGAGCATATACTCAAAATGTCTGGGTATTACAATCACTTGATTCAACTGGGAGTTAATATTCCAGATGATAGTGTCATTGACATAATTCTTCAATCACTCCCACCAAGCTACAAGAGCTTCGTGATGAACTATAATATGCAAGGGATGGATAAGACAATTCCCGAGTTCTTCGCGATGCTAAAGGCTGCGAAGGTAGAAATCAAGAAGGAGCATCAAGTGTTGATGGTCAACAAGACCACCAGTTTCAAGAAAAAGGGTAAAGGGAAGAAGGGGAACTTCAAGAAGAACGGCAAGCAAGTTGCTGCTCAAGTGAAGAAGCCCAAGTCTGGACCTAAGCTTGAGACTGAGTGCTTCTACTGTAAAGGGACTGGTCACTGGAAGCGGAACTGCCCCAAGTAATTCGCGGATAAGAAGGATAGCAAGGTGAACAAAGGTATATGTGATATACATGTTATTGATGTGTACCTTACTAATGCTCGCAATAGCACCTGGGTATTTGATACTGGTTCTGTTGCTAATATTTGCAACTCGAAACACGGACTACGGATTAAGCGAAGATTGGCTAAGGACGAGGTGACGATGCGCGTGGCAAATGGTTCCAAAGTCGATGTGATCGCGGTCGGCACGCTACCTCTACATCTACCTTCAGGATTAGTTTTAGACCTGAATAATTGTTATTTGGTGCCAGCGTTGAGCATGAACATTATATCTGGATCTTGTGTTAATGAGAGATGGTTACTCATTTAAATCTGAGAATAATGGTTGTTCTATTTATATGAGTAATATCTTTTATGGTCATGCACCCTTGAAGAATGGTCTATTTGTGATGAATCTCAATAGTAGTGATACACATATTCATAATATTGAAGCTAAAAGATGCAGAGTTGATAATGATAGTGCAACTTATTTGTGGCACTGCCGTTTAGGTCATATTGGTGTAAAGCGCATGAAGAAACTCCATTCTGATGGACTTTTGGAATCACTTGATTATGAATCACTTGGTACTTGCGAACCATGCCTCATGGGCAAGATGACTAAAACGCCGTTCTTCGGAACAATGGAGCGAGCAACAGATTTGTTGGAAATCATACATACTGATGAATGTGGTCCGATGAATATTGAGGCTCGCGGCGGGTATCGTTATTTTCTCACCTTCACAGATGATTGAGCAGATATGGTTATATCTACTTGATGAAACATAAGTCTGAAACATTTGAAAAGTTCAAAGAATTTCAGAGTGAAGTGGAAAATCATCGTAACAAGAAAATAAAGTTTCTACAATCTGATCGTGGAGGAGAATATTTGAGTTGCGAGTTTGGTCTTCATTTTAAAATGCGGAATAGTTTCGCAACTCACGCCACCCGAAACACCACAGCGTAATGGTGTGTCCGAACGTCATAATCGTACTTTACTAGATATGGTGCGATCTATGATGTCTCTTACTGATCTACCGCTATCATTTTGGGTTATGCTTTAGAGATGGCTGCATTCACGTTAAATAGGGCACCATCTAAATCCGTTGAGACAACGCCTTATGAACTATGGTTTGGCAAGAAACCAAAGTTGTCGTTTCTTAAAGTTTGGGGCTGCAATGCTTATGTGAAAAAGCTTCAACCTGATAAGCTCGAACCCAAATCGGAGAAATGTGTCTTCATATGATACCCAAAGGAGACTGTTGGGTACACCTTCTATCACAGATCCGAAGGCAAGACATTCGTTGCTAAGAATGGATCCTTTCTAGAGAAGGAGTTTCTCTCGAAAGAAGTGAGTGGGAGGAAAGTAGAACTTGATGAGGTAACTGTACATGCTCCATTATTGGAAAGTAGTTCATCACAGAAATCTGTTCCTGTGACTCCTACACCAATTAGTGAGGAAGCTAATGATGATGATCATGTAACTTCAGATCAAGTTATTACTGAACCTCGTAGGAAAGTAGTTCAGATCAAGTTATTACTGAACTTCAGATCAAACTATGAGGAAGCGATGATGAGCCCAGATTCCGCAAAATGGCTTGAGGCTATGAAATCTGAGATGGGATCCATGTATGAGAACAAAGTATGGACTTTGGTTGACTTGCGCGATGATCGGCAAGCCATAGAGAATAAATGGATCTTCAAGAAGAAGACTGACGCTGACGGTAATGTTACTGTCTACAAAGCTTGACTTGTTGCAAAAGGTTTTCGACAAGTTCAAGGAGTTGACTACGATGAGACTTTCTCACCCGTAGTGATGCTTAAGTCCGTCCGAATCATGTTAGCAATTGCCGCATTTTATGATTATGAAATTTGGCAAATGGATGTAAAGACTGCATTCCTGAATGGATTTCATTAAGAAGAGTTGTATATGATGCAACCTGAAGGTTTTATCGATCCAAAGGATGCTAACAAAGTGTGCAAGCTCCAGCGATCCATCTATGGACTGGTGCAAGCATCTCGGTGTTGGAATAAACGTTTTGATAGTGCGATCAAAGCATATGGTTTTATACAGACTTTTGGAGAAGCCTGTATTTACAAGAAAGTGAGTGGGAGCTCTGTAGCATTTCTGATATTATATGTGGATGACATATTGTTGATTGGAAATGATATAGAATTTCTGGATAGCATAAAAGGATACTTGAATAAGAGTTTTTCAATGAAAGACCTCTGTGAAGCTGCTTATATATTGGGCATCAAGATCTATAGAGATAGATCAAGATGTCTAATTGTACTTTCACAAAGTACATACCTTGATAAAGTTTTGAAGAAGTTCAAAATGGATCAAGCAAAGAAAGGGTTCTTGCCTGTGTTACAAGCTGTGAAGTTGAGTCAGACTCAATGCCCGACCACTGCAGAAGATAGAGAGAAAATGAAAGATGTTCCCTATGCTTCAGCCATAGGCTCTATCATGTATGCAATGCTGTGTACCAGACCTGATGTGTGCCTTGCTATTAGTTTAGCAGGGAGGTACCAAACTAATCCAGGAGTGGATCACTGGACAGCGGTCAAGAACATCCTGAAATACCTGAAAAGTGTTGGAAATATGCCCTAGAGGCAATAATAAATTGGTTATTATTATATTTCCTTGTTCATGATAATCATTTATTATCCATGCTAGAATTGTATTGATAGGAAACTCAGATAGATGTGTGGATACAGAGACAACACCATGTCCCTAGTAAGCCTCTACTTGACTAGCTCGTTGATCAATAGATGGTTACGGTTTCCTGACCATGGACATTGGATGTCGTTGATAACAGGATCACATCATTAGGAGAATGATGTGATGGACAAGACCCAATCCTAAGCCTAGCACAAGATCGTGTAGTTCGTTTGCTCAGAGCTTTTCTAATGTCAAGTATCAGTTCCTTAGACCATGAGATTGGGCAACCCCCGGATACCGTAGGAATGCTTTGGGTGTACCAAATGTCACAACGTAACTGGGTGACTATAAAGGTGCACTACAGGTATCTCCGAAAGTGTCTGTTGGGTTGGCACGAATCGAGACTGGGATTTGTCACTCCGTGTAAACGGAGAGGTATCTCTGGGCCCACTCGGTAGGACATCATCATAGTGTGCACAATGTGACCAAGGAGTTGATCACGGGATGATGTGAGTTACGGAACGAGTAAAGAGACTTGCCGGTAACGAGATTGAACAAGGTATCGGGATACCGATGATCGAATCTCGGGCAAGTAGCATACCGATAGACAAAGGGAATTGTATACGGGGTTGATTGAATCCCTGACATCGTGGTTCATCTGATGAGATCATCGTGGAACATGTGGGAGCCAACATGGGTATCCAGATCCCGCTGTTGGTTATTGACCGGAGAACGTCTCGGTCATGTCTGCATGGTTCCCGAACCCGTAGGGTCTACACACTTAAGGTTCGATGACGCTAGGGTTATAGGGAAAGTATGTACGTGGTTACCAAATGTTGTTCGGAGTCCCGGATGAGATCCCGGACGTCACGAGGAGTTCCGGAATGGTCCGGAGGTAAAGATTTATATATGGGAAGTCCTGTTTTGGTCACCGGAAAAGTTTCGGGTGATATCGGTAATGTACCGGGACCACCAGGAGGGTCCCGGGGGTCCACCAGGTGGGGCCACCGGCCCCAGAGGGCTGCGTGGGCCAAGTGTGGGAGGGGACCAGCCCCAGGTGGGCTGGTGCGCCCCCCCCACAAGAGGCCCAGGGCGCAGGAAAGGGGGGAAAGGGGGAAACCCTAGTCTCAAATGGGCCTAAGGCCCATCTAGTGGGGCGCCCCCCTCTCTCCACCCTTTGGCCGCCCCCCCAAGCCCCATCTAGGGCTGGCTGCACCCCTTGGGGGGGAACCCTAGATGGGGGCGCAGCCCTCCCCCTCCCCTATATATATTGGGGTTTTGGGGCTGCCATACACAGGAGAACGTCTCTCTTTCGGCGCAACCCTACCCCTCTCCCTCCTCCTCCTCTCCCGCGGTGCTTGGCGAAGCCCTGCGGGATTGCCACGGTCCTCCATCACCACCACGCCGTCGTGCTGCTGCTGGATGGAGTCTTCCCCAACCGCTCCCTCTCTCCTTGCTGGATCAAGGCGTGGGAGACGTCACCGGGCTGCACGTGTGTTGAACGCGGAGGCGCCATGATTCGGCGCTTAGATCGGAATCAACCGCGATCTGAATCTCTACGAGTACGACTCCTTCATCCGCGTTCTTGCAACGCTTCCGCATCGCGATCTACAATGGTATGTAGATGCACTCCCCTTCCCCTCGTTGCTAGATTACTCCATAGATTGATCTTGGTGATGCGTAGAAAATTTTGAATTTCTGCTACGTTCCCAACAAAAAGGACTAAGGATATGTTTCTGGTTTATGGAGGTGACAAAGAGCTCGTCGTAAATGGTTACATCGATGCAAGCTTTGACACTGATCCGGATGACTCTAAGTCACAAACCGGATACGTATTTATATTGAACGGTGGAGCTGTCAGTTGGTGCAGTTCTAAGCAAAGCGTCGTGGCGGGATCTACGTGTGAAGCGGAATACATAGCTGCTTCGGAAGCAACAAATGAAGGAGTCTGGATGAAGGAGTTCATATCCGATCTAGGTGTCATACCTAGTGCATCGGGTCCAATGAAAATCTTTTGTGACAATACTGGTGCAATTGCCTTGGCAAAGGAATCCAGATTTCACAAGAGAACCAAGCACATCAAGAGATGCTTCAATTCCATCCGTGACCAAGTCAAGGAGGGAGACATGGAGATTTGCAAGATACATACGGATCTGAATGTTGCAGACCCGTTGACTAAGCCTCTCTCACGAGCGAAACATGATCAGCACCAAGACTCCATGGGTGTTAGAATCATTACCGTGTAATCTAGATTATTGACTCTAGTGCAAGTGGGAGACTGAAGGAAATATGCCCTAGAGGTAATAATAAAGTTGTTATTTATATTTCCTTATATCATGATAAATGTTTATTATTCATGCTAGAATTGTATTAAACCGGAAACTTAGTACATGTGTGAATGTATAGACAAACAGAGCGTCACTAGTATGCCTCTACTTGACTAGCTCGTTGAATCAAAGATGGTTAAGTTTCCTAGCCATAGACATGAGTTGTCATTCGATTAACGGGATCACATCATTAGAGAATGATGTGATTGACTTGACCCATTCTGTTAGCTTAGCATACGATCGTTTATTATATTGCTATTGCTATTGCTTTCTTCATGACTTATACATGTTTCTATGACTGTGAGATTATGCAACTCCCGAGTACCGGAGGAACACTTTGTGTGCTACCAAACGTCACAACGTAACCGGGTGATTATAAAGGTGCTCTACAGGTGTCTCCGATGGTACTTGTTGAGTTGGCATAGATCGAGATTAGGATTTGTCACTCCGATTGTCGAAGAGGTATCTCTGGGCCCTCTCGGTAATGCACATCACTACAAGCCTTGCAAGCAATCTAACTAATGAGATAGTTGCAGGATGGTGTATTACGGAACGAGTAAAGAGACTTGCGAGTAACGAGATTGAACTAGGTATGGAGATACCGACGATCGAATCTCGGGCAAGTAACATACCGATGACAAAGGGAACAACGTATGTTGTTATGGGTTTGACCGATAAAGATCTTCGTAGAATATGTAGGAGCCAATATGAGCATCCAGGTTCTGCTATTGGTTATTGACCGGAGATGTGTCTCGGTCATGTCTACATAGTTCTCGAACCCGTAGGGTCCGCACGCTTAACGTTCGGTGACGATCGGTATATGAGTTTACGTGTTTTGATGAACTGAAGGTAGTTCGGAGTCCCGGATATGAGCACGGACATGACGAGGAGTCTCGAAATGGTCGAGACATAAAGATCGATATATTGGATGACTATGTTTGGACTTCGGAAGGGTTCCGGGCAAGTTCAGACAAATACCGGAGTACCAGGGGGTTACCGGAACACCCCAGGGAGTGTAATGGGCCTATTGGGCCTTAGTGGAGAAGAGGAGGGGCGGCCAGGGCAGGCCGCACGCCCCCTCCCCCTCTAGTCCAAATTGGACAAGGAGGGGGGCGGCGCCCCCCTTTCCTTCCCCCTCTCTCCTCCTTCCCTCTCTCCTACTCCTACTCTTGGAAGGGTTGGAGTCCTACTCCCGGTGGGAGTAGGACTCCCCTTGGGGCGCGCCTAGAAGGACCGGCCCCTCCCCCTCCTCCACTCCTTTATATACGGGGGAGGGGGGACCCCATAGATACACAAGTTGATCAGTTGATCTTTTAGCCGTGTGCGGTGACCCCCTCCACCATAATCCACCTCGGTCATATCGTAGCGGTGCTTAGGCGAAGCCCTGCGTCGGTAGCATCATCATCACCATCATCACGCCGTCTTGCTGATGGAACTCTCCCTCAAAGCTCTGCTGGATCGGAGTTCGCGGGACGTCACCGAGCTGAACGTGTGCTGAACTCGGAGGTGCCGTGCGTTCGGTACTTGGATCGGTCGGATCGTGAAGACGTACGACTACATCAACCGCGTTCTCATAACGCTTCCATTACGGTCTACGAGGGTATGTGGACGACACTCTCCCCTCTTGTCGCTATGCATCACCATGATCTTGCGTGTGCGTTGGAATTTTTTTGAAATTACTATGTTCCCCAACAGGTGAGAAGGTGCAACGTTCACGCGGTCGTCCTCAGCGACGGCTCTTACCCACTGCCGGCGCGTCCCGATCAGCGTGCCTTGCCGTTCTCTCCGAAGCACCGCTGGCTAGGGAGGGCGTCCGACCCCTTCTTCCTCACTTCCGTAGTGTGGGCAGATCCGGCCTCCCGCCGCCCACCTAGCGACATCCTGGCGACCATCAGGTATAACTTCTTTCGAAACCGGCCTTGCTCTACTTCCCGAGCTCCTGACGTCGCCGCATTTGTATCTTTTACTATTTCCCAGGCCCCCTCATAGATAGGATCGATCGGCTATTCGAAAGCCACCTAAATTTTGACTGTTAAGAGGTAAAAGTAGTTCATGCACTCGAATCTAGTACTACTTGGTTCAAACAAGGCAGAAAGGGGGTGGGGGTGGGGGAAGATCTGTTACCTGAATCTAGGACTTGGTTGAAAGAGGAAATAATGGGGGCAAAAGGTAGCAGAGACTGGCTATCCAACTGGTCTCTTGGTCTAATAGGGAAATAAAGGGAAACACAGTACAAACTCAATATAAACCCGACCTATTGGTTGAAAAAGGAAAGAAAGTGGGGACTGGGGGACAAGTCAACAGAGTAAGTCCAGCACTTGATTTGCTAGCCTCACACAGTATAAGGTGGCTATACCGAACAAAAATGGGACCAACCCAGATATCTTGTTCTGATGTTTGTTGCCCTGAGCCTCTCTTATGTAATGCCGCTGGTAAAATGTAGTAGTCTCACTGTTAAAAGTAAGGACACATTAAACCAATGTTGTTTTCAATGTAATGCCTCTAGTAATATGAATCAATGGCACTTTTTTCATGTCCTGCTAAATTTCCCATTAAGATAAGTTGCTTCTTTTCGTTAGAAATGCAACTGTCCTGGTCCGCCTACTCTCCCGTGCCCAAATACCAACTCTGTAGCAGCTGTTAATGTAATGTTGCTGGTAAAATGAAGCAGTGGCACCATTAAAGTAATGTCATATTTAATGGTTGTCATAGTTAATCCTAATGCCCACACTAATATCTAGCAATGCTGCTGCTTTAGAAATTGCTACTATCCTTGTAGGATTGCCATTCAGATAAGGAACATGCTTGTTTTCATTTGATGTATGTTTCATCACTTATTTGTCACCCTCCTTCCACCTTTTTTGTGCAAACAGAGACATACATTTCATGCTTGATCTTAGTTGAACTGCACAAATGATATCCAAATTATAGTTGAACATTCCAGGAGCTTCGCAACCAACCTTCATGTTGCTCAATTTTATTGCAACTAATGAAGAAGAAGCTCTGTGGGTTTCGTTTTTTGATGGAAATGGAACCGGGGCTAGAGCCCTTTTCTTAAAAAAAAGAAGAAGCTGCTAGCTCATGGGACATTGCTTCATTTTAGGTGAACTGCACCAAAAGGTCCCATGAATTGAATCATCCATGTTGGTGACTGGTGTCATCCCTTCTATGATGGCGTTGACTGCAGATATGGTTCCCATCACGAGGTATGTTCCTTTTTGGTTTCACCGTTTGCCAAACATCCTGCATGTTGAGTCTGCTCTTGTGCTACTGTTTTGGCACTGCCATGATAAAGCAGTAATGTTATTATTTTGCACCTTAATCTAGTGGCACTATTAATATGAGGCAATGTTTTGGCACCGCTAGTGCCACAGATTTTTTATATATATCGAAATAGGGGGTTTCCTCCGATTTCATTAAAGAAACCCTACCATAGAGAACCATTATCCGACAACATCTCAGTGTAAATGGGCAGTTATGCAACTACTACTAGACCGGACTGAGTACTAGCAGGAGACAAGTTCGCCACATAAGCTAGGCAGGTAGGGGGACACAGCACCAGCTCGACCAAGTTTGGATTACAACCCAAATTCTACCACAGAAACATCAGGGGGGAAGATAGAGCCAGCTTCAGCATCCCAGTCTAAGCACCCCCGGCCTCCATCCTTGCGACGCACGGTACACCTCGTTTCCACCTGCTCGACCCCAGTGCCACTGATAAAATGAAGTAATAATACAGTTAAAATAGAGCGAGTGTCCTCTCTATCATTTCATTTCCAATGTAGATAAAGAAAGTGCTTCTCTTTGTTAGTATATGTTTCATCAACTAGTCCCATTGTTAATGTTTAAGCGTTTTCGCAAAGTGGGGTGCTTAATTTTAGTTGATCTGCACAAAAATAGAGATTGCAATGTCTCAAGGCCCCTCCTTGTACTACCGTTGTACACTGATGTTCATCACTGGCAGAAGGTGTATCGGGGAGACTTGGGTCGTTTTCCAGTATGAGGCGTCGCAGGGCCCATCTCGCCCTCGCAGCATGGCATACTATGATACTATCGCAATATTTTCTTCTATTTATTAGTGTATAATTCATCAACTAGTGCCACTATAATGTAATCACGCTTTTTCATTATCTGTGCAAATAGGGTTATTCAGCTGCATTTTGGTGGAATTGCACAAATGTACGGCTGGAACCGGCATATATGCAGAGTGCGAGGTGCCAAGTAAAAATTACCGACACCAACCCTGCTCCATCTAAGCATTGGCATCCACCACCACCAGTGGGATGTCTGGCGCTCACTGTGGACGGATCTTTCTCGGCAGCAAATCCTCTAACCAAATACTAGTAGCTTAGACTTCAAAAAAAATACTAGTAGCTTATATTGGCAGTTTTCTAGGGAGTACTCTTTTCTGAAAGAAGCACCAATCTATTTTTCTTTATTTGTACACAGTGTCACAACTTTCACCCAAAGGTGTAGAGCTATTTTAGGGTGATTGGCGTAGTACTAGAAGACTGATTGTAAGCATGATTTTTATTAGCTATCACATTGATTGTAAGCATGAGCAGATGGAAGATTAGGTTAGTGCAAAGCTTACCTTAAACCCTACCGACGTTGTTGAAACGAGGCGAGCGTCGAGGGAACCATGGAGAATGGTGGGGAAGTGACGTCGCGCCATACGGCCTCCTCTTGCGGTGGTAGAACGAATACTCATGTGGCTCCGGCTGGCTCTGCACCCTCACGAATGGCACACCGTACTCGATCGATTTGTTATCCTCTGGGTGCTCGACCTTCGGCTTGTACGCCCACCACCTCCGCCTGACTTTCGCCTCGGGAAAATCTGTCTTCTCCATCGCCCAGAGGAGATACTCGATGAACTCGAAGGACTGCGGCATGACTGCCGCCGAGGAGTACATCGCCGCCATCTCGCTCTTTCACATACATTGCCACATGGCCCTCACCGTCCTCGAAATCTCCCACTCATTGTCAAACCAAGTAAGGATCTCCTTCAGCCTTGCTAACTTTGCCCAGTCGCCGCCGGCGATCTGCCTGATTCGCTGCTGCATCCTCTCCATAGAGGTCCTTCTGAGTGGTCTGGTGCTAGCTCTGGAAGATGGGAGGAGAGAAGGTGGTCTTGCAATAGAGAAGAGAGAGAGGCGAGATGGTGGTTTTGGAATGGAGATGATGGAGAGGAGAGGGGGTGGTTTTGCAATGGAGAGGAGAGGGGGTGGTTTTGCAATGGAGAAGAGGGAGAGGCGAGACGATGGTTTTCGAATGGAGATGATGGAGAGGAGAGGTTTCCCTGCCTTTCGGTCGCTGACAGGTGGGCCCCGCGCTTGGTGGGACCCATGTGTCAGTGTCTCAATGGCAGGATGGGCTACGTCAGGGGATCCTCGTCCGAGGAGAGAGGAGGTGGTTTTGCAATGGAGAAGAGGGAGAGGCGAGGCGGTGGTTTTGGAATGGAGATGATGGAGAGGAGAGGAGGTGGTTTTGCAATGGAGAAGAGGGAGAGGAGCGTGCGGCAGCGATTTAGGATTGGATGAGAGGGCCGGCACGCTGTGACGAGATCAAAATGAAAATCAATTTACCCTTCAATTAAGAAAGCGACCCACATTAACTAGTCTCCCTTTTATTCTGGGTCATAATTGACCATGGTTTTCACAAATAAAATATATGTTATACGTTGCAAAAATAATATAATTTGAAAGTACATTCAGATACGAACTAAATGATACAATTTTTGGTGACATGCATTCACATTTTGCTTGTCAAATACAGTACGTGGTCAAACTTTGACCCAAAATACGCAAAACAAAAAAATACTTCCAAGACCAGCGCCGCTCCTCTCCTCTTAAATCACCGCCGCTTCTCTCCTGTTCCAATCTAAATCCAATGTCGCTCCTCTCCTCTTCCATTTCAAAACCACCGCCCCTCCACTCCTGTTCCAATCCAAAACCAGCGTCGCTCCTCTCCCATTCTAATCCAAAACCAGCATTGCTCCTCTCCTCTTCCACTGAAAAACCACCGCCGGTGAGTGAAGGTGATGTGGAGAAGTAGATCGATGGAGGAGTACAACCGATATGTGAGGATCGCAGACGGCGACCCTGTGAAGCTAGCTAGGATGTTGGAGATACAGTCTTGGTTTGACAACAAGGACCAACTAGCGGCGACGGCGACATCCATGGCCAAATATCTGCAACAGAGCGAAAAGGCGGCGATACTCCCGAAGGGAGTCGCGCGGGAGTACATAGAGCTGCTCCTCTAGGACATGGAGCAAACAGATTCACCAAATCCGATCGTGAGGGAGCGGTGGTGGGAGTATTGATCCTAGATGGAGCATCCACCAGAGATTGAAGGATCGAGCATCTACAGGGTGCCGTTTGTGAGGGTGTTGTGCCGGAGCAAGCCGGTGGAGTCTTCGTCGACCGAACCCAACTGCAATAGGAGAAAAGCAGTTGGCCCGACGACGCTTCCCCGCCATCCTCTCCCTCGCTGTTCACATTGTCTCACGAGGCGACTGTCTGCCGCCGAGGAATAGGAGGGGACTGCCCACCCCCCAGCCCAATAGTCGGGCAGGTTGTGAATTGTCAGGAGGAGCTTAGGGTTGTCAGTATTGGTAGGTTGTGAATTGTGTTTTGTGTTGTGTATTTTGAGAGTACTTTCGGATAAGAATGTCTTTTGAATTTCAGATTTGCAGTATTGAGCATATGAAGTATTTTATGAATTCTAGAGATCTATTTTTAGCACTTAAAAATGTAGTTTCATAGGAGTATAAAAGTGCAGACAATGTGATTCTCAGAGAAGAAACTGCAAGTTCAGTTTCAGATAAGAAACTGCAACTTTCGGAGGCAGAGCATTTATATTAACACGGCCTTTTCAAATAGGGTTAACATCATGTTGGAAGTTTTATTCATGGTCGAAAATGGAACTACCAGCCAATTAACATCATGTTGATCAACTTTCATGCATAGCACATCTTCATATGATGCACAGTCAAAAAGGTATGCTATTTTCAAAAAATGCCCACACAATGTCGAGTGTGCAAAAAACAGAGAAAACGAGGGACGAAGTTTTGGCAAATGTTGGACGTGGTGTGCGTAGATGACAATGGGGACCCACATGTCAATAATGACATAGGCAAAAAGTTTGGAGATATTTTCCCTACATCAGGTGGAATCGAACCCGGGCGGAACAGTTGTCGGGTAGTGTCACTTGGCCACTGGGCTAGTTCAGTACTTTTGTTACAAATAAGGCACTGCCTCAGGTGGTCCGATCTCCTCCTGCGCCTTTGTGCGCTCGCCACGGCGCCGCTGTCTGCCATTGTGAACATGCTGAACAAACCATAGGAATCTGGAGAGGACTGTATGTGGAGAGGCGGACAGTCGGGACCCACCAGGTCTATGGCCGTACGCAAGCAAGTGCCTCATCAAAAAAATACTTCCTCCTAATGCTATGCTGACGTTGGGGCCCACGGGTTTGTGAACATAGTTACATTTTTTAGGTGCTTCAATGTAGTTACTATAGGAGATAAATTCACAACGAAGCCGGGGAGCTGGCAGGTATCATTTATTATCACTGGGGCAACAAGTATCAGCTGGGTTTTGGCCTGCCCTGTCTGGGATTTCATTTTTAACATGCGCAGCCCACGACATGCCGGTTTGTATTTTTTTGAGGGCCGTCATGTATCGACCGGCCTATGGACCTCCCATCCGAGGTTTTATTTTTCCTGAAACATCGGCAACCAAATTTATGTATTTTTTGAAGAAAACGCAGAGGTCTGTTCTATTTTTCTATATAAGAATAGGAACGCCTGGTCCAAACTTATGTTTCCCTTCTAACTATATTACATATATTTAAATTATTTTATATGTTATTATATATTATTGTTATTGTCATCATATATTTAACATATACTTACACATGTAAGAAAACAATATCCCATATCTTATTAACTTATAAAAATAATTTCTTAACAATAAAATCCTGGATTTTTTTGGCAACGAAAATCCTGGTGATTGTGTACAAAAGTTTGGTAAGATTTAAGGACCAATGTAATAATAAATCACTTATTATTTAAATATATTTATAACAAGATGCTCAGCCCCTGTTTATTTTTTGATAACATTCCTGGGCCCAACCCAACATTATAATTAGAATCAGCCCAGCAAAATCGTGTATTTCGAGAGAGTGCAAATGGCCTGTAATTTTTTAGGAAAAAATAAATGGGTCGCGTGGACGCTACATTATTTGTTCACCTAGCCCAGCAAATGGACTGTAATTCTAAAAAAAGAGCTCAAATTGACTATAAATTCTGAAAAAATGGGTTGAATACGTGCCACATTTTTTGAGGCTGAAATGTGGGCCAATAGGTCGAAGCCAACGCAAGTCGTTGTCAACTTAGTCAACAAATGATTCTGACAACGTTAGCCGTTGGATTTACATCCAACGGTCGGCATCCATCTTCAATCTCTCGTCTTCTTCCTCCAGCGCGGCCGGGACCACCTGCTCCCGACTCCTGCTGCTAGCAGCTCTGCTTAGCACGCTTCGCTGTGAAGTGCTACCCCACCGTTGGCCAGGCCATCCCTCCACCCCTCCACACCTCCTGTTCTTCTCAACCGACTGTCGAACCACACCGCACCAGAACCAGTTAACCCTCGTACACCTCTCCGTCTGCGACTCTACTCCCGCGTCTTCCCATCTCCGGCTCGTTGCTGTCCGGGGCCTCGCCGTCGTCCACCACCTTGCATACGCTCGGCGCGGAGTGGTCAACATGGTCAACGAACGACATCCATCGGAAGTAGACTGTGCGTGGAGAGGCTGACAGCTAGGTCCACGGCCGCACGCAAGGAAATGCCTCCGTATTACGCGCAAAATAATGATTCCTCCACCTGACAGCTGGGACCCACCGGAAGGGCCTCTGTATTTCGCGAAACAAACATTCCCCCCGCTGACAGGCGGACCCACCAGCTATATATTCGCACGCAAGGAAGTGCCTCCTTATTACGCACAAAAAAATGAGTACCCCCTGCTAGCTGGGACCCACCATAGTGGGAGGCTGACTTGTGGTCCTACTAAGTTGACCGGGACGGAGGGCTTTGTCAACTTAGTCAATATGAACGATTCTAGCTCTAGTGACCGTACGATGTCCATCCAACGGCCGTAGTGCTTCTTCAACCTCTGGCCTTCTTGCTCTAGCAGCCCAAACCAGCGCCGGTCGTGCCGCCTGCTCCTGCCTCCCGTGGCCGGCTGTGCTGCCGCGGAGGCCTCACCGCCCCTACTACTCCCACCATTGGCCAGGCCCTGCGGCGACGGCAGCCTCACACCGCAGCCGAACTAGTGAACCCTTGTACTCCTCTCCGCGTGGGCATCCACTGCCGCGTCTTCCCCGGCTCCACGTCGTCCCCTTCCTAGGCCTCGCCGTCGTCCACCGCCTTGGTGCTCTTGGCGCGGCATGGTCAATGTGGTCAACGACCGACTTCCATCCGAAGAGTACTATACGTGGAGAGGCTGACAGCTGGGTCCACGGCCGCAGCAAGGAAGTGCCTCCTTATTACGCGGAAAATAATGATTCCTCCACCTGACAGCAGGGACCCACCGGACGGGCCACCGTATTTCACAAAAAAAACGTTTCCCCCATGACTGCTGGGACCCACCAGCTACATCTTCGCATGGAAGGAAGTGTCTGCCAGTCAGGACCCACCTGGTCGAAGCGTACGTAGCGCTGTCATTCTGGTCGCGAACGTGTACGTACATACGATCGGTCTGCCTACAGGCTGCAGCAATGAACCGTGGCCATGTAAGGAAGGGCACGTGTCGTAGTAGACGCGCGCACGTGGCATGTACACGTACGTATAATGGCCAGGGTTCAAGAAAGTAAATACGGCCACGTACATACATACGGGCAGGGTGTCGAACGCCTACTCGCGCATACGTACGGCCAGGGCTCGTGTACATGGTTGGGTCGGAACGGAGAAACTGCATCGTCGTCGTGTCCATGAGGAGGCAACGGAATGCGTTGTGTTCATCGGGAGGCAATGGAACGTGTGCTGTTCATCGGGAGCCAACCGGCTTGGACAGAACAGCCGATGGAAACGAGGCCTGGCATACCGCAGAACGGAGGAAACGGCATTGTGTTCGACCGGCCACGGTCAAAACAGGATCCTGTTCATCGGGAGGGGTCTGGCGTAAAGCAAAACAGAGGAAACGGACCTCCTACAGTCGAAACGGGGTCCTGTTGATCGGGAGGGGTGTGGCGTACCGCAAAACGGAGGAAACGGACTTGTGTTGGAGCGCTACGGTCAAAACGGGGGTCCTGTTCATCGGGAGGGGTGTGGCGTACCACAAAACGGGACTCCACGGGATATTGTTCATCTCCACCGTCGACTGCCTCCACGGGCTACTGTTCATCCACCGTCGACTGCCTCCATGGGCTATTGTTCATCCACCGTCGACCTCCTCCAGCCTCCACCTGCGACTGTTCATCCACGGGCTCCTGTTCATCCAACCTCCACCGCGCGCTCCTCCACCGGCTACTGTTCAACCAGCCCTCTCTACGGGGTCCTGTTCAACCACCCCTCCACGGGCTATTGTTCAACCAGCCCTCCACCGGCTATTGTTCAACCAGCCCTCCATGGGGTCGTCCTGTTCATCCAGCCCTCCACGGGGTCCTGTTCATCCACCCCTCCATGGGGTCCTGTTCATCCACTGGCTCGATCGATCGGGGTCCTGTTCATCCAGCGGCAACAGCCCTACTACAACGGGGTCCTGTTCATCCAACCCCCACCGGGAACTGTTCATCCAACCCCCTCCCCCCAACAACACTCACTGTTCATCCAGAGGCAGCATCGATCGGCTTCAGTTAGCAGCAGTAGCAAAGGAATCACTCGGGTTCAGTTAACAGCAAGGGATCGATCGATCGCTCGGGTTCAGTAACGTGTAGCCTGCAGTGCAATCGCTTGGGTTCAGTTAGAGCCAATGCCTCGCTCGGGTTCAGTTAGAGTGCAACGCCTCGCACACACACGCGTACGTACGAGAGAAACGCGCATCGCTCAGCCCCCGACCACCCACCGTAACCGGGAACTCCCTAATATTTTCCTCGCCCTTGCTTCTACCACGGTTTTTTCCGTCATGGACGGCCCAAAGAATGTCATGCAGCTGTGTCTCCAGCCCGCCCAGGACGAAAAGCCCATTTTATGTCATGATTTTTTGGCATAGAAGTAGGACCCACCACATCTATGATGATACCAGGTTTTGTCACAATTATCGTCATAGAAGTGTCATAAGTATGACAGAAAAAATTCGTTCGGCCCCACGGATGTGTCTTTTTTTGTAGTGATGTGTATCACTACAATCGAGATTCAACAAGAATAGACCACTCTTCAAGGGTGGATGACCATAAAAGATATTATTCATATAAATAGAACAACCATTATTCTCTGACTTAAATGAATAACTGTCTCGCATTAAACAAGATCCAGATATATGTGCATGCTCAACGCTGGCACCAAATAACAATTATTGAGGTCTAAAACTAATCCAGAAGGTAGATGTAGAGGTAGCGTGCCGACGGCGATCACATCAACCTTGGAACCATTTCCGTCGCGGATCATCACCTCATCCTTAGCCAATCTTTGTTTATTCCGCAGCTCCTATTTCATGTTACAAATATGAGCAACCGAACCAGTATCAAATATCCAGGTGCTACTACGAGCATTAGTAAGGAACACATCAATAACATGTATATCAAATATACCTTTGTTCACTTTGCCATCCTTCTTATCCGCCAAATATTTCGGGCAGTTCCACTTCCAGTGACCATAACCCTTGCAGTAGAAGCACTCACTCTCAGGCTTGGGTTCAACTTTGGGTTTCTTCACGGGAGCGGCAACTTGCTTGTTGTTCTTCTTGAAGTTCTCTTTCTTTCCGTTGCCCTTTTTCTTGAAACTAGTGGTCTTACTAACCATCAACACTTGATGCTCTTTCTTGATTTCCACCTCCGCCGATTTCAGCATCGCGAAGAACTCGGGAATCATTTTCGTCATCCCTTGCATATTATAGTTCATCATGAAGCCTTTGTAGCTTGGTCGCAGTGACTGAAGAACTCAGTAAAGAACACTCTCAGCTGGAAGATCAATTCCCAATTGAGTCAAGTGGTTGTGGTACCCAGACATTCTGAGTAGCTTGGTCACAGTATTCGCTGATAGAACTGTTCTCCTCCATCTTACAACTGAAGAACTTGTTGGAGACTTCATATCTCTCAACACGGGCATTAGCTTGAAATATCAATTTCATCCCTTGGAACATCTCATATGCTCCGTGGTGTTCAAAACGCTTTTGAAGTCCCGGTTCCAAGCCGTAAAGCATGGCACACTGAACTATCGAGTAGTCATCAGATCGAGCCTACTAGACGTTCATAGCATCTGCATTAGCTCCTGCAGCAGGTCTGTCACCTGGCGGTGCATCATGGACATAATTCTTCTGTGCAGCAATGAGGATAATCCTCAAGTTACAGACCCACTCCGTGTAGTTGCTACCATCATCTTTCAACTTAGCTTTCTCTAGGAACGCATTAAAATTCAGGGGAACGGTAGCTCGGGCCATTGATCTACAACATAGATGTGCAAAACTATAAAAAAACTAATGAACTCCCACATAAATAAACATCCCTCAAGTTATCTAAGTGATACATGATCCAAATCAACTAACCCATGTTCGATCATCACGTGAGATGGGGTAGTCATCAATGGTGAACATCTCTATGTTGATCATATCTACTATATGACTCATGTTCGACCTTTCGGTCTCCAGTGTTCCGAGACCATGTCTGTACATGCTAGGCTCGTCAAGTTTAACCCAAGTATTCTGCATGTGGAAAACAGTCTTACACCCGTTGTATGTGAACGTAGAGTCTATCACACCCGATCATCACGAGGTGCTTCGAAACGACAAACTTTGGCAACGGTGCATACTCGGGGAGAACACTTTTATCTTGAAATTTAGTGAAGGGATCATCTTATAGTGCTACCGTCATTCCAAGCAAAATAAGATGCATAAAGGATAAACATCACATGCAATGAAAATATGCGACATGATATGGCCATCATCATCTTGTGCTTTTGATCTCCATCTCCAAAGCATCGTCATGATCTCCATCGTCACCGGCTCGACACTTTGATCTCCATCGTTGTGTCAGGGTCGTCTCGCCAACTATTGCTTCTACAACTATTGCTAAGCATAGCGATAAAGTAAAGCAATTATATGGCGTTTGCACTTCATACAATAAAGAGACAACCCTAAGGCTCCTGTCGGTTGTCGATATTACAAAACATGATCATCTCATACATCAACATATATCACATCGCGTCTTGACCATATCATATCACAACATGCCCTGCAAAAACAAGTTAGACGTCCTCTACTTTGTTGTTGCAAGTTTTACGTGGCTGCTACGGGCTTCTAGCAAGAACTGTTCTTACCTATGGCGAAAACCACAATGGTGATTTATCAAGTTTTTTGTTTTAACCTTCTTCAAGGACCGGCTGTAGACAAATTCGATTCAACTAAAGTAGGAGAAACAGACACCCGCCAACCACCTTTATGCAAAACAATTTGCATGTCTGTCGGTGGAACCGGTCTCATGTACGTGGACATGTAAGGTTGGTACGGACCGCTTCATCTTACAATACCGCCGAATCAAAATAAGACGTTGGTGGTAAGGAGTATGATCATCACCGCCCACAACTCTTTGTGTTCTACTCGTGCATATCATCTATGCATAGACCTAGCTTGGATGCCACTATTGGGAAACGTTGCATGGAAAACAAAAAAAACTCTATGCACATGCAAGATCTATCAAGGAGATGCATAGCAACAAGAGGGGAGAGTGTGTCTACATACCCTCGTAGACCGTGAGCGGAAGCATTTAGTGACGCGGTTGATGTAGTCGAACTTCTTCGTGCTCCAACCGATCAAGTACTGAACGTATGACACCTCCACGTTCAGCACACGTTCAGCTAGGTGACGTCCTCCGCCTTCTTGATCCAGCAAGACGGCGAGGTAGTGGTGTTGGGGAACGTAGTAATAATTCAAAATTTTCCTACGTGTCACCAAGATCAATCTAGGAGATACTAGCAATAAGAGAGAGGGAGTGCATCTTCATACCCTTGAAGATCGCTAAGCGGAAGCATTACAAGAACGCGGTTGATGGATTCGTACTCGTGGCGATTCAAATCACGGAAGATCCGATCTAGCGCCGAGCGGACGGCGCCTCCGCGTTCAACACATGTACAGCCCGGGGACGTCTCCTCCTTCTTGATCTAGCAAGGGGAGAGGAGAAGTTGAGGGAGAACTCCAGCAGCATGACGGCGTGGTGATGGAGCTTGTGGTTCTCCTATAGGGCTTCAGTAAGCACTACGGAGGAGGAGGTATTGGAGGAGGAGAGGGTTGCGCCAGGTGAAGGGGTGCGGCTGCCCTCTCTCTCCCTCACTATATACAGGGTAAGGGGGAGGAGGAGGCGCCCTAGGGTTTGCCTAGGGGAGGGGCAGCTGCCACAGAGGAAACCCTAGATGGGTTTGGGCGCCCCCACCCCTAGGAAACTTGCCGCCAAGCCGGGAGGGATGGCTGCCCTTGGGGAGGCGCCCCCACCTCTCCAGGTTATGTGAGATGGGGTGGGAGGGGCGCACAGCCCCTTAGTGGGCTGATGTGCCCCCTCCCCTTGGCCCATAAGACCCCCAATGCTTGCCGGGGCCTCTGAAACCCCTTTCGGACACGCTGGTCGTCACCCGGTACCCCCGGAACAATTCCGGACTCCAATACCCTTCGTCCAATATATTGATCTTCCCCATCGGACCATTCCGGAACTCCTCGTGATACACGGGATCTCATCCGGGACTCCAAACAACCTTCGGTAACCACATACTATTCCCATTACATGTCTAGCGTCACCAAACCTTAAGTGTGTAGACCCTACGGGTTCGGGAACCATGCAGACATGACTGAGACACCTCTCCGGTCAATAACCGATAGCGGGATCTGGATACCCATATTGGTCCCACATGTTCCATGATGATCTCATCGGATGAACCACGATGTCGGGGATGCAATCAATCACGTATACAATTCTCTTTGTCTATCGGTATGTTACTTGCCCGAGATACGATCATCGGTATCCCCATACCTCGTTCAATCTCGTTACCGTCAAGTCTCTTTACTCATTCCGTAACGCATGATCCCGTGACTAACTCCTTAGTCACATTGAGCTCATTATGATGATGCATTACCGAGTGGGCCCAGAGATACCTCTCCGTCATACGGAGTGACAAATCACAATCTTGATTCGTGCCAACCCAACAGACACTTTCGGAGATACCTGTAGTGCACCTTTATAGCCACCCAGTTACGTTGTAATGTTTAGTACACCCAAAGAATTCCTACGGTATTCGAGAGTTGCACAATCTCATGGTCTAAGGAAACGATACTTGACATTAGAAATGCTCTAGCAAAATGAACTACACGATCTTGTGCTATGCTTAGGGTTGGGTCTTGTCCACCCAGTTACAACACACAATTATCATGAACAAGGAAATATATAATAATAACCACTTTATTATTGCCTCTAGGGCATATTTCCAATAGTCTCCCTGAGGGAGTCCTGGATTAGGGGGTCCTCGGAGAGCCGGACTATATCCTTTGGCCGGACTGTTGGACTATGAAGATACAAGATTGAAGACTTCGTCCCGTGTCCGGATGGGACTCTCCTTGGCATGGAAGGCAAGCTTGGCAATATGGATATGTAGATCTCCTCCCTTGTAACCGACTCTGTGTAACCCTAGCCCCCTCCAGTGTCTATATAAACCGAAGGGTTTAGTTCGTAGGACCACAACAATCATACCATAGGCTAGCTTCTAGGGTTTAGCCTCTACGATCTCGTGGTAGATCAACTCTTGTAATACTCATATCATCAAGATCAATCAAGCAGGAAGTAGGGTATTACCTCCATCGAGAGGGCCCAAACCTGGGTAAACATCGTGTCCCCTGCCTTCTGTTACCATCCGCCTTAGACGCACAGTTCGGGACCCCCTACCCGAGATCCGCCGGTTTTGAGACCGACATTGGTGCTTTCATTGAGAATTCCACTATGCCGTCACCATAAGGCTAGAAGGCTCCTTCGATCATCGGCAATGATGCGATCCAGGGTGAGGTTTTCCTCCCCGGACAGATCTTCGTATTCGGCGGCTTCGTACTGCGGGCCAACTCGCTTGGCCATCTGGAGCAGATCGAAAGCTACGCCCCTGGCCATCAGGTCAGGTTTGAAAACTTGAACTATACTGCCGACATCCGCGGAGACTTGATCTTCGACGGATTCGAGCCCATGTCAGGTGCGCCGCATAATTACGACGAGCATGACTTAGCTCTGCCATCGGATAGTGTTCGGGAGATCACACCTGCAACTACTCCGGCCCTCAATCCGGAACAAATTGCGCCATCTGAGGACGGGTGGATGGAACCGCCACAGAGGCCGCACACTCAGTGGCGATAGAGCCGAATACTGACTTCACCTCCTACGAGACCCGTGTTGCCGAACCGTTGGATTCGTCCCCGGCCACGGGCTCTGAGCCGCCTGCGTCCGTGCCTATCGAATCCGATTGGGCACAGAGCATGGAGTTTACCTCCGCGAATATTTTTCAGCACTCGCCCTTTGGCGACGTGCTAAACTCGTTGAGGTCTCTCTCCCTGTCAGCAGACCCTTGGCCGAACTATGTCTGGCTAGAATGGGATGCGAACGACGAAGAAATTCGCTCCCCACCCACCACCCACTTAGTAGCCACTGTCGACGATTTAACCGACATGCTCGACTACTCCGAAGACATCGACGGTATGGACGATGATGCAGGAGACGAACAAGAACCACCACCCTCAGGGCGCTGGACTGCCACCTCATCGTATGACATATACATGCTGGACACCCCCAAAGAAGGGGATGGCGATAAGACAACGGAGGATAATCCCTCCAAGAAGCAATCCAAGCACCGACGTCAGCAGCGCCGCTCTAAGTCCCGCCATAACAAAAGCAGCGATACCGGCACAAGAGACAATAATGCTCCAGATAGTGCCGAAGATGACGATAATCCCCTCCAGCCAGACCTCGAGCAGGAGGATGAACAAGCTAGCCCTCCAGAACAGGCAGCAGATGGAGAATCAGAGGATGACAATTACATGCCTCTCTCCGAAGACGAGGTGAGCCTCGGCGACGAAGAATTTATCGTGCCCGAGGATCCCGTCGAGCAGGAGCGCTTCAAGCGCCGGCTTATAGCCACAGCAAACAGCCTGAAGAAAAGGCAACAACAGCTTCGAGCTGATCAAGATCTGCTAGCGGATAGATGGACTGAAGTCCTGGCGGCCGAGGAATACGAACTCGAGCGCCCAACCAAGAGTTACCCAAAGCGCAGGTTGCTACCCCAACTCGAGGAGGAAGCATTGAAACCTACAACACCAGTGTATTATGCGGCTGATCGGCCACCTCGTGGCCGAGACAGAGAGGCATATCAGCCCGAAGTCCAGCCCGCACCCCGCCGCCATTCAAAGAAAAATACCAAGGCCCGGGGCAACACGCGGGACCTGCGAGACGTATTGGAAAACAAAGCAAAACATGCAAGACCGATCTATGGATCATGGGGGCGCGCCCAAACGCGGGACGATGACCGTCACGCCGGATACGCTAAAAGCAAATCCGGCCGGGCCGAATACAGCTGACAAGACTCGTATGAACTGCGTCGTGATATAGCCCGGCACAGAGGCGCCGCACACCCCCTATGCTTCACTGATGAAGTAATGGATCACGAATTCCCAGAGGGTTTTAAACCCGTAAACATTGAATCATATGATGGTACAACAGAGCCTGAGGTATGGATCGAGGATTTCCTCCTCCACATCCACATGGCTCGCGGTGATGATCTACATGCCATCAACTACCTCCCACTAAAACTCAAAGGATGTGACGCCCCCGATTTGACCGTACACTAATCATGCACGCAAATGTGTACGATCACGATCAGGGACTCACGGGAAGATATCACAACACAACTCTACAACATAAATAAGTCATACAAGCATTATAATACAAGCCAGGGGCCTCGAGGGCTCGAATACAATTGCTCGATCATAGACGAGTCAGCGGAAGCAACAATATCTGAGTACAGACATAAGTTAAACAAGTTTGCTTTAAGAAGGCTAGCACAAAAGTAGCAACGATCGAAAAGGCAAGGCCTCCTGCCTGGGACCTCCTAACTACTCCTGGTCGTCGTCAGCGGCCTACACGTAGTAGTAGGCACCTCCAGTGTCGTAGGTGTCGTCGTCGACGGTGGCGTCTGGCTCCTGGACTCCAACATCTGGTTGCGACAACCAGATAGAAAGGAAAGGGGGAAAAGAGGGAGAGAAGCAACCGTGAGTACTCATCCAAAGTACTCGCAAGCAAGGAGCTACACTACATATGCATGGGTATATGTGTAAAGGGCCATATCAGTGGACTGAACTGCAGAATGCCAGAATAAAAGGGGGGATAGCTAGTCCTGTCGAAGGCTACGCTTCTGGACATCTCCATCTTGCAGCATGTAGAAGAGAGTAGATTGAAGTCCTCCAAGTAGCATCGCATAGCATAATCCTACCCGGCGATCCCCTCCTCGTCGCCCTGTTAGAGAGCGATCACCGGGTTGTATCTGGCACTTGGAAGGGTGTATTTTATTCAGTATCCAGTTTTAGTTGTCATAAGGTCAAGGTACAACTCCGGGTCGTCCTTTTACCGAGGGACACGGCTATTCGAATAGATAAACTTCCCTGCAGGGGTGCACCACATAACCCAACACGCTCGATCCCATTTGGCCGGACACACTTTTCTGGGTCATGCCCGGCCTCGTAAGATCAACACGTCGCAGCCCCACCTAGGCTCAACAGAGAGGTCAGCACGCCGGTCTAAACCTATGCGCGCAGGGGTCTGGGCCCATCGCCCTATGCACACCTGCATGTTGCGTACGCGGCCGGAAGCAGACCTAGCCTAGAGGCGTTCCAGTCCAATCTGGCACGCGCCACTCAGTTGCTGACGTCAAAAGAGCTTCGGCTGATACCACGACGTCGGGATACCCATAACTACTCCCACGTAGATGGTTAGTGCGTATAGACCAAATGGCCAGACTCAGATCAAATACCCAGAACTCGTTAAGCGTGTTGTTTATCCGCGAACGCCGACCAGGGCCAGGCCCACCTCTCTCCTGGGTGGTCTCAACCTGCCCTGTCGCTCCGCCACAAAGTAATAGTCGGGGGCCGTCAGGAACCCAGGCCCACCTCTACCGGGGTGGAGCCACCTGTCCTTTCAGCCCCCTCATCAGAATCACCTGCGGGTACTCAACGAGCCGACCCGGCTTTAGTCACCACATGTGTCATGTATAAATGTATATAGCATATACCCGTGATCACCTCCCAAAGTGATCACGGCCCAGTAGTATAGCATGGCAGACGGACAAGAGTGTAGGGCCACTGATGGAAAACTAGCATCCTATACTAAGCAGTAGGATAGCAGGTAAGGGAAAACAACTGTAGCAACAATGACAGGCTATGCAACAGAATAGGATTAATCGAAAGCAGTAACATGCTACACTACTCTAATGCAAGTAGTAGAGAGTAGAGTAGGCGATATCTGGTGATCAAGGGGGGGGGCTTGCCTGGTTGCTCAGACAAGAAGGAGGGGTCATCGGTGACGTAGTCGACCACAGGGGCATCAGCATCGTCACGGGGTCTACCGAAGAGAAGAGGGGGGAGAAACAGTAAATACATAGCAAGCAAGTTCATAACAGGACAACAGGCAGAGCTAGACGTGTTCTAACACGGTATGAGGTGATACCGGTGAAGGGGGGAATCATCCGGGAAAATATCCCCGGTGCTTCGCGTTTTCGGGCAGATGAATCGGAGGGGAAAGTTGCGTGTTCGTTATTCTAGGGATGCGTGGCGGACGAACGGGCTGCGTAACCGGATTCGTCTCGTCGTTCTGAGCAACTTTCATGTACAAAGTTTTTTCATCCGAGCTACGGATTATTTTATATTAATTTATAAAGATTTAAATTATTTCTAGAATTAATAGAATTAATTTAATTAGAAAATTAATTACGACGTCAGCGTGAGGTCAGCATGATGTCATCAGTCAACCATCTGTTGACTGGGTCAACAGACGCGTGGGTCCCGTTCGTCATAGTCTCAGGTTAACTAAACAGTAGTTAGTTTTTATTAATTGAATAATTGGTTTTAATTATTTAATTAAACAGATTAATTAAGTTTAATTAACTAAATTTTATTATTATTATTTTTATAACTTTATTTTTAATTCTCTTTTCTTTTTCTTTTTCTTTTTTTTTACAGAAGGATGTGGGGCGGGGGCCCCACTGGGCAGTGGCCCATCAGGCCAAACGGGCGCGGGCGTGCGCCCGCACGACGAGGCGAGCTGGGCGCGCGGGCGCCGGGGCGGCAGCAGGCCGGGGCACGCGGGACGCGCGGGCGAGGTGCGGGCATGAGGGACAGAGGGGAGAGGAGCGGACGGGGGTGCTCACAGGGAGCTGCAGGGGGGGCAGTGGGCTCGAGGCGGAGGACGGGGACGCGCGCCGGTGGGGAGGAGGCGGCGACGGACGTGGGCGACGGCGGCCGGCGAGGTCCAGCGGTGGTCGGCGACAGGGGGGGTCCGGGCGACCCGGCGGCAGCGGCGTCCAGGCAGCGTCCTGGGCGCCGGCGGCGGATCCAGGGGCGAGACGGCAAGGCGGCGAGGAGGAGGACGTCTGGCGGCGGGGAGAGCGACGGGAGGCGCGGGGCGAGCTCCGGCGACGCATTCCCAGCGGCGGGGACGGGCGCCGGCGTCGGGGGCCGGGGAGGGGAGGGGCGCCTGCGGCGGGGGACGGGATCGGGCTCCCCCCCGATCCAAGCGAGTGGGGAGGGAGAGAGTGGGGGGGTTCGTGGGGGATCTGGGGGAGATGGTGATAGGTTAGGGTTTGGGGTCGGGGGTTAAGCAGGGGGGGTGAGGGGCCGGTTGGGCCAGTGGGCTGGCCGGCTGGGCCGTTGGCCCAGTTGGCCAGGGGGCCTTTTGCTTGTTTGTTGTTTTTTCATATTTCTTTTCTGTTTTCTTTCTAGTTTCTCTGTTATTTTGTTTTAGTAAATTACCAAAGTGACACCTAAATAGATTTTACAAATTATGCCACTGCCACAATAGTTTAATACTTATAACAACTTAGTTTTAAAGTGTTTATTATTTTTAAAGCATTTAAATAATTGTATTTGCTACTGTTTTATTCATTTTAGAGTATTTAAACATTTTATAAAGGTGTGGTTTCTCCACCATAATTACCTATGCAATATTTGGTTCACTCCGAACATTTTAGTTTTAATATTTGAAAACTTTTATTGTTTGCCTTTATTTAAATTTTGAATTTATTTCAGTTCTGAACTATCGAGAGTTTATCAACAGTAACCACGGTGACATGGCATCTTTAGCGGGGGATCACTATAGCTTAATTATCCGGGCGTCACAATTCTCCTCCACTACAAGAAATCTCGTCCCGAGATTTAAGAGGGGAGTAAGGGGGAACGGTTTGGTAACGAATCTAGCGGGTCTTCTCATCCTGGCTTGCACTTCTGGAAGAGGCTGGCCCAATACATTGATGTCTTCATTTCTCTGCTTCGGTCATCATGATGAAGTCGGCGTCCTTTCTTCAGGAACTCCATCGTACTTACGAAAGAATAAGGGGTGGGCATTCTGGGAGAACGGGCCTCGACAAGGTTGTCTATCGGGTCGACAGCATCGAGGAAGGTGGCGAAAGGTAACCCTCGACTCGAAACTTAAGAAAATATCGAGAGCAAAGTAAGGAGGTAACCTGGGAAGTTTCGAGCGGGCAGGCAATCGTTCGATGCCTGTTATAGGGCGTGAAAGGGTCAGAGCAACGGGAATAAGTATTGTGTCCGATATCAGACCTGAAGGTGGCTCGTGAATTACATACGAGGCCAGGTGCGAGGAACAACCTTGGAAACAGGGGGTGTACATAAGAGTCAGGTTTCGATCTGGCTCTGATACCAACTTGTGACGCCCCCGATTTGACCGTACACTAATCATGCACGCAAATGTGTACGATCACGATCAGGGACTCACGGGAAGATATCACAACACAACTCTACAACATAAATAAGTCATACAAGCATTATAATACAAGCCAGGGGCCTCGAGGGCTCGAATACAATTGCTCGATCATAGACGAGTCAGCGGAAGCAACAATATCTGAGTACAGACATAAGTTAAACAAGTTTGCTTTAAGAAGGCTAGCACAAAAGTAGCAACGATCGAAAAGGCAAGGCCTCCTGCCTGGGACCTCCTAACTACTCCTGGTCGTCGTCAGCGGCCTGCACGTAGTAGTAGGCACCTCCAGTGTCGTAGGTGTCGTCGTCGACGGTGGCGTCTGGCTCCTGGACTCCAACATCTGGTTGCGACAACCAGATAGAAAGGAAAGGGGGAAAAGAGGGAGAGAAGCAACCGTGAGTACTCATCCAAAGTACTCGCAAGCAAGGAGCTACACTACATATGCATGGGTATATGTGTAAAGGGCCATATCAGTGGACTGAACTGCAGAATGCCAGAATAAAAGGGGGGATAGCTAGTCCTGTCGAAGGCTACGCTTCTGGACATCTCCATCTTGCAGCATGTAGAAGAGAGTAGATTGAAGTCCTCCAAGTAGCATCGCATAGCATAATCCTACCCGGCGATCCCCTCCTCGTCGCCCTGTTAGAGAGCGATCACCGGGTTGTATCTGGCACTTGGAAGGGCGTATTTTATTCAGTATCCAGTTCTAGTTGTCATAAGGTCAAGGTACAACTCCGGGTCGTCCTTTTACCGAGGGACACGGCTATTCGAATAGATAAACTTCCCTGCAGGGGTGCACCACATAACCCAACACGCTCGATCCCATTTGGCCGGACACACTTTTCTGGGTCATGCCCGGCCTCGTAAGATCAACACGTCGCAGCCCCACCTAGGCTCAACAGAGAGGTCAGCACGCCGGTCTAAACCTATGCGCGCAGGGGTCTGGGCCCATCGCCCTATGCACACCTGCACGTTGCGTACGCGGCCGGAAGCAGACCTAGCCTAGAGGCGTTCTAGTCCAATCCGGCGCGCGCCACTCAGTTGCTGACGTCAAAAGAGCTTCGGCTGATACCACGACGTCGGGATACCCATAACTACTCCCACGTAGATGGTTAGTGCGTATAGACCAAATGGCCAGACTCAGATCAAATACCCAGAACTCGTTAAGCGTGTTGTTTATCCGCGAACGCCGACCAGGGCCAGGCCCACCTCTCTCCTGGGTGGTCTCAACCTGCCCTGTCGCTCCGCCACAAAGTAACAGTCGGGGGCCGTCAGGAACCCAGGCCCACCTCTACCGGGGTGGAGCCACCTGTCCTTTCAGCCCCCTCATCAGAATCACCTGCGGGTACTCAACGAGCCGACCCGGCTTTAGTCACCACATGTGTCATGTATAAATGTATATAGCATATACCCGTGATCACCTCCCAAAGTGATCACGGCCCAGTAGTATAGCATGGCAGACGGACAAGAGTGTAGGGCCACTGATGGAAAACTAGCATCCTATACTAAGCAGTAGGATAGCAGGTAAGGGAAAACAACTGTAGCAACAATGACAGGCTATGCAACAGAATAGGATTAATCGAAAGCAGTAACATGCTACACTACTCTAATGCAAGTAGTAGAGAGTAGAGTAGGCGATATCTGGTGATCAAGGGGGGGGGGCTTGCCTGGTTGCTCAAACAAGGAGGGGTCATCGGTGACGTAGTCGACCACAGGGGCATCAGCATCGTCACGGGGTCTACCGAAGAGAAGAGGGGGGAGAAACAGTAAATACATAGCAAGCAAGTGCATAACAGGACAACAGGCAGAGCTAGACGTGTTCTAACACGGTATGAGGTGATACCGGTGAAGGGGGGAATCATCCGGGAAAATATCCCCGGTGTTTCGCGTTTTTGGGCAGATGAATCGGAGGGGAAAGTTGCGTGTTCGTTATTCTAGGGATGCGTGGCGGACGAACGGGCTGCGTAACCGGATTCGTCTCGTCGTTCTGAGCAACTTTCATGTACAAAGTTTTTTCATCCGAGCTACGAATTATTTTATATTAATTTATGAAGATTTAAATTATTTCTAGAATTAATAGAATTAATTTAATTAGAAAATTAATTACGACGTCAGCGTGAGGTCAGCATGATGTCATCAGTCAACCATCTGTTGACTGGGTCAACAGACGCGTGGGTCCCGTTCGTCATAGTCTCAGGTTAACTAAACAGTAGTTAGTTTTTATTAATTGAATAATTAGTTTTAATTATTTAATTAAACAGATTAATTAAGTTTAATTAACTAAATTATATTATTATTATTTTTATAACTTTATTTTTAATTCTCTTTTCTTTTTCTTTTTCTTTTTCTTTTTTTTACAGAAGGATGTGGGGCGGGGGCCCCACTGGGCAGTGGCCCATCGGGCCAAACGGGCGCGGGCGTGCGCCCGCACGACGAGGCGAGCTGGGCGCGCGGGCGCCGGGGCGGCAGCAGGCCGGGGCACGCGGGACGCGCGGGCGAGGTGCGGGCGTGAGGGACAGAGGGGAGAGGAGCGGACGGGGGTGCTCACAGGGAGCTGCAGGGGGGGCAGTGGGCTCGAGGCGGAGGACGGGGACGCGCGCCGATGGGGAGGAGGCAGCGACGGACGTGGGCGACGGCGGCCGGCGAGGTCCAGCGGTGGTCGGCGACAGGGGGGGTCCGGGCGACCCGGCGGCAGCGACGTCCAGGCAGCGTCCTGGGCGGCGGCGGCGGATCCAGGGGCGAGACGGCAAGGCGGCGAGGAGTAGGACGTCTGGCGGCGGGGAAAGCGACGGGAGGCGCGGGGCGAGCTCCGGCGACGCATTCCCAGCGGCGGGGACGGGCGCCGGTGTCGGGGGCCAGGGAGGGGAGGGGCGCCTGCGGCGGGGGACGGGATCGGGCTCCCCCCCGATCCAAGCGAGTGGGGAGGGAGAGAGTGGGGGGGTTCGTGGGCGATCTGGGGGAGATGGTGATAGGTTAGGGTTTGGGGTCGGGGGTTAAGCAGGGGGGTGAGGGGCCGGTTGGGCCAGTGGGCTGGCCGGCTGGGCCGTTGGCCCAGTTGGCCAGGGGGCCTTTTGCTTGTTTGTTGTTTTTTTTATATTTCTTTTCTGTTTTCTTTCTAGTTTCTCTGTTATTTTGTTTTAGTAAATTACCAAAGTGACACCTAAATAGATTTTACAAATTATGCCACTGCCACAATAGTTTAATACTTATAACAACTTAGTTTTGAAAATGTTTATTATTTTTAAAGCATTTAAATAATTGTATTTGCTACTGTTTTATTCATTTTAGAGTATTTAAACATTTTATAAAAATGTGGTTTCTCCACCATAATTACCTATGCAATATTTGGTTCACTCTGAACATTTTAGTTTTAATATTTGAAAACTTTTATTGTTTGCCTTTATTTAAATTTTGAATTTGTTTCAGTTCTGAACTATCGAGAGTTTATCAACAGTAACCACGGTGACATGGCATCTTTAGCGGGGATCACTGTAGCTTAATTATCCGGGCGTCACAAAGGACCAGCTCGGCATTGGCTGAATAGCTTGCCAGCAGACTCCATTGGCAGCTGGGAGGATTTCGAAGATGCATTCCTCGACAACTTCCAGGGCACTTATGTGCGACCACCGGATGCTGATGACTTGTGCCATATAACTCAGCAGCCAGGGGAATCGGCCAGGAAATTCTGGACCCGGTTCCTAACTAAGAAAAACCAAATAGTCGACTGTCTGGATGCAGAGGCCTTAGCGGCATTTAAGCGTAACATCCGTGACAAGTGGCTCGCCCGGCACCTCGGCCAGGAGAAGCCGAAGTCTATGGCAGCCCTCACGACACCCATGACCCGCTTTTGTGCGGGCGAGGATAGCTGGCTGGCTCACAGCAACAACACATCAAGAATTCATAGCAATTCAGATGCCAAAGATAGTAACAGCTGACCACGTCGCTACAAACATAAGCGCCGCAACAACGGTGACAACGCCGAAGACACGGCAGTCAATGCCGGATTCAGTGGCTCTAAATCCGGTCAGCGGAAGAAGCCGTTCAAAAGAAGCAAGCCGGGCCCGTCCAGTTTGGACCGCATACTCGATCGCTTGTGTCAAATTCACGGCACCCCCGATAAGCCAGCCAATCACACCAACAGAGAATGCTTGGTGTTCAAGCAGGCCGGCAAGTTGAATACCGAAAACAAGGAAAAGGGGCTGCATAGCGACGATGAGGATGAGTCCCAGCAGCCGAACACAGGAGGACAGAAGAAATTTCCTCCCCAAGTGAAAACGGTGAATATGATATACGCAACCCATATGTTGGAAATGTGCCCTAGAGGCAATAATAAAATGGTTATATTATATTTCCTTGTTCATGATAATTGTCTATTGTTCATGCTATAATTGTGTTATCCGGAAATCGTAATACATGTTTGAATACATAGACCACAACATGTCCCTAGTGAGCCTCTAGTTGACTAGCTCGTTGATCAAAAGATAGTCATGGTTTCCTGACTATGGACATTGGATGTCATTGATAACGGGATCACATCATTAGGAGAATGATGTGATGGACAAGACCCAATACTAAGCATAGCACAAGATCGTGTAGTTCGTTTGCTAGAGCTTTTCCAAATGTCAAGTATCATTTCCTTAGACCATGAGATTGTGCAACTCCCGGATACCATAGGAGTGCTTTGGGTGTGCCAAACGTCACAACGTAACTGGGTGGCTATAAAGGTGCACTACGGGTATCTCCGAAAGTGTCTGTTGGGTTGGCACGAATCGAGACTGGGATTTGTCACTCCGTATGACAGAGAGGTATCTCTGGGACCACTCGGTAATGCATCATCATAATGAGCTCAATGTGACCAAGTGTTTGGTCACGGGATCATGCATTACGGTACGAGTAAAGTGACTTGCCGGTAACGAGATTGAACAAGGTATTGGGATACCGACGATCGAATCTCGGGCAAGTAACGTACCGATTGACAAAGGGAATTGTATTCGGGATTGATTGAATCCTCGACATCGTGGTTCATCCGATGAGATCATCGTGGAACATGTGGGAGCCAACATGGGTATCCAGCTCCCGCTGTTGGTTATTGACCGGAGAGTCGTCTCGGTCATGTCTGCATGTCTCCCGAACCCGTAGGGTCTACACACTTAAGGTTCGGTGACGCTAGGGTTGTAGAGATATTAGTATGCGGAAATCCGAAAGTCGTTTGGAGTCCCGGATGAGATCCCCGACGTCACGAGGAGTTCCGGAATGGTCCGGAGGTGAAGAATTGTATATAGGAAGTCCAGTTTCGGCCACCGGGAAAGTTTCGGGGGTCACCGGTATTGTACCGGGACCACCGGAAGGGTCCTGGGGGGTCCACCGGGTGGGTCCACCTATCCCGGAGGGCCCCATGGGCTGAAGTGGGTGGGGAACCAGCCCCTGGTGGGCTGGTGCGCCCCCCTTGGGCCTCCCCTCGCCTAGGGTTGGAAACCCTAGGGGTGGGGGGCGCCCCACTTGGCTTGGGGGGCAAGCCACCCCCTTGGCCGCCGCCCCCCCCTGGAGATTGGATCTCCTAGGGCCGGCGCCCCCCCAGGGGCCCTATATAAAGAGGGGGGAGGGAGGGCAGCCGCACCTAAGCCCCTGGCGCCTCCCTCTCCCTCCCATGTCACCTCTCCTTCTCGCTGAGCTTGGCGAAGCCCTGCCGAGATCCCCGCTGCTTCCACCACCACGTCGTCGTGCTGCTGGATCTCCATCAACCTCTCCCTCCCCCTTGCTGGATCAAGAAGGAGGAGACGTCTTCCCCAACCATGCGTGTGTTGAACGCGGAGGTGCCGTCCGTTCGGCGCTCGGTCATCGGTGATTTGGATCACGACGAGTACGACTCCATCAACCCCGTTCACTTGAACGCTTCCGCTCGCGATCTACAAGGGTATGTAGATGCACTCTTTTCCCTCTCGTTGCTAGAAGACTCCATAGATTGTTCTTGGTGATGCATAGAAATTTTTTAATTTCTACAACAATCTCCAACAGTGGCATCATGAGCCAGGTCTATGCGTAGTTTCTATGCACGAGTAGAACACAAACTTGTTGTGGGCATAGATGTTGTCAATTTTCTTGCCACTACTAGTCTTATCTTGTTTCGGCGGCATCGTGGGATGAAGCGGCCCAGACCGACCTTACACGTACGCTTACGTGAGACAGGTTCCACCGACTGACATGCACTAGTTGCATAAGGTGGCTAGCGGGTGTCTGGCTCTCCCACTTTAGTCGAATCGGATTCGATGAAAAGGGTCCTTATGAAGGGTAAATAGAAGTTGGCATATCACATTGTGGTTTTACGTAGGTAAAAAACGTTCTTGCTAGAAACCTATAGAAGCCACGTAAAAACATGCAACAACAATTAGAGGACGTCTAACTTGTTTTTGCAGCATATGCCTTGTGATGTGATATGGCCAAAAGGATGTGATGAATGAAATATATGTGATGTATGAGATTGATCATGTTCTTGTAATAGGAATCACGACTTGCATGTCGATCAGTATGACAACCGGCAGGAGCCATAGGAGTTGTCTTTATTTTTTGTATGACCTGCGTGTCATTGAATAATGCCATGTAAATTACTTTACTTTATTGCTAAACACGTTAGCCATAGAAGTAGAAGTAATCGTTGGCGTGACCACTTCATGAAGACACGATGATGGAGATCATGGTGTCATGCCGGTGACGAAGATGATCATGGCGCCCCGAGGATGGAGATCAAAGGAGCAATATGATACTGGCCATATCATGTTACTATTTGATTACATGTGATGTTTATCATGTTTTACATCTTATTTGCTTAGAATGACGGTAGCTTAAATAAGATGATCCCTCGCAATAATTTCAAGAAAGTGTTCCCCCTAACTGTGCACCGTTGCTAGAGCTTTTCCAAATGTCAAGTATCATTTCCTTAGACCATGAGATTGTGCAACTCCCGGATACCATAGGAGTGCTTTGGGTGTGCCAAACGTCACAACGTAACTGGGTGGCTATAAAGGTGCACTACGGGTATCTCCGAAAGTGTCTGTTGGGTTGGCACGAATCGAGACTGGGATTTGTCACTCCGTATGACGGAGAGGTATCTCTGGGCCCACTCGGTAATGCATCATCATAATGAGCTCAATGTGACCAAGTGTTTGGTCACGGGATCATGCATTACGGTATGAGTAAAGTGACTTGCCAGTAACGAGATTGAACAAGGTATTGGGATACCGACGATCGAATCTCGGGCAAGTAACGTACCGATTGACAAAGGGAATTGTATACGTGATTGATTGAATCCTCGACATCGTGGTTCATCCGATGAGATCATCGTGGAACATGTGGGAGCCAACATGGGTATCCAGATCCCTATGTTGGTTATTGACCGGAGAGTCGTCTCGGTCATGTCTGCATGTCTCCCGAACCCGTAGGGTCTACACACTTAAGGTTCGGTGACGCTAGGGTTGTAGAGATATTAGTATGCGGAAATACAAAAGTCGTTTGGAGTCCCGGATGAGATCCCCGACGTCACGAGGAGTTCCGGAATGGTCCGGAGGTGAAGAATTGTATATAGGAAGTCCAGTTTCGGCCACCGGGAAAGTTTCGGGGGTCACCGGTATTGTACCGGGACCACCGGAAAGGTCCCGGTGTTGGGGACGTAGTAAATTCAAAAAATTTCCTACGCACACGCAAGATCATGGTGATGCATAGCAACGAGAGGGGAGAGTGTTGTCCATGTACCCTCGTAGACCGAAAGCGGAAGCGTTAACACAACGCGGTTGATGTAGTCGTACGTCTTCACGATCCGACCGATCAAGTACCGAACGCACGGCACCTCCGAGTTCTGCACACGTTCAGCTCGATGACGTCCCTCGAACTCCGATCCAGCTGAGTGTTGAGGGAGAGTTTCGTCAGCACGATGGCGTGGTGACAATGATGATGTTCTACCGACGCAGGGCTTCGCCTAAGCACCGCTACGATATTATCGAGGTGTAATATGGTGGAGGGGGGCACCGCACACGGCTAAGAGATCACTGATCAATTGTTGTCTCTATGGGGTGCCCCCATGCCCCCGTATATAAAAGAGCAAGGGGGAGGCGGCCGGCCTAGGAGGAGGGCGCGCCAAGGGGGGAGTCCTACTCCCACCGGGAGTAGGACTCCTCCTTTCCTTGTTGGAGTAGGAGAAGGGAAGGGAGAAGGAGAAGGAAGGAAGGGGGCGCCCCCCTCCCTAGTCCAATTCGGACTAGTCCATGGGGAGGGGTGCGGCCACCCTTTGGGGCCTTTCTCTCCTTTCCCGTATGGCCCATTAAGGCCCAATACGAATTCCCGTAACTCTCCGGTACTCCCAAAAATACCCGAATCACTTGGAACCTTTCCGATGTCCGAATATAGTCGTCCAATATATCGATCTGTATGTCTCGACCATTTCGAGACTCCTCGTCAAGTCCCTGATCTCATCCGGGACTCCGAACTCCTTCGGTACATCAAAACACATAAACTCATAATATAACTGTCATCTAACTTTAAGAGTGCGGACCCTACGGGTTCGAGAACTATGTAGACATGACCGAGACATGTCTCCGGTCAATAACCAATAGCGGAACCTGGATGCTCATATTGGCTCCCACATATTCTATAACGATCTTTATCGGTTAGACCGCATAACAACATACGTTCTTCCCTTTGTCATCGGTATGTTACTTGCCCGAGATTCGATCGTCGGTATCTCGATACCTAGTTCAATCTCGTTACCGGCAAGTCTCTTTACTCGTTCCGTAATACATCATCCCGCAACTAACTCATTAGTTACAATGCTTGCAAGGCTTATAGTGATGTGCATTACTGAGTGGGCCCAGAGATACCTCTCCGACAATCGGAGTGACAAATCCTTATCTCGAAATACGCCAACCCAACAAGTACCTTCGGAGACACCTGTAGAGCACCTTTATGATCACCCAGTTACGTTGTGACGTTTGGTAGCACACAAAGTGTTCCTCCGGTAAACGGGAGTTTCATAATCTCATAGTCATACGAACATGTATAAGTCATGAAGAAAGCAATAGCAACATACTAAACGATCGAGTGCTAAGCTAACGGAATGGGTCAAGTCAATCACATCATTCTCCTAATGATGTGATCCTGTTAATCAAATGACAACTCATGTCTATGGCTAGGAAACATAACCATCTTTGATCAACGAGCTAGTCAAGTAGAGGCATACTAGTGACACTCTGTTTGTCTATGTATTCACACATGTATCATGTTTCCGGTTAATACAATTCTAGCATGAATAATAAACATTTATCACGATATAAGGAAATAAATAATAACTTTATTATTGCCTCTAGGGAATATTTCCTTCACCCAGGGGGTCACCGCAAGTCTGTAAAAAAACTATATGCTTTGATCAACTTATCAAAGCGTATATTCCAACTCCGAGATGCTTGCGCCAGACCATAGATGGATCGCTGGAGTTTGCATATTTTGTTAGCACCTTTAGGATTGACAAAACCTTCTGGTTGCATCATATACAACTCTTCTTTAATGAATCCATTAAGGAATGCAGTTTTGTTTATCCATTTGCCAGATTTCATAAAATGCGGCAATTGCTAACATGATTCGGACAGACTTAAGCATCGCTGCGAGTGAGAAAATCTCATCATATTTAACACTTTGAACTTTGTCAAAAACCTTTTTCGGACAAGTCTAGCTTTGTAGATAGTAACACTACTATCAGCGTCCGTCTTCCTCTTGAAGATCCATTTATTTTTTATGGCTCGCCGATCATTGGGCAAGTCAATCAAAGTCCATACTTTGTTCTCATACATGGATCCCATCTCAGATTTCATGGCCTCAAACCATTTTGCGGAATCTGGGCTCACCATCGCTTCTTCATAGTTCGTAGGTTCATCATGGTCTAGTAACATAACCTCCAGAACAGGATTACCGTACCACTCTGGTGCGGATCTTACTCTGGTTGACCTGCGAGGTTCAGTAACAACTTGATCTGAAGTTTCATGATCATCATCATTAACTTCCTCACTAATTGGTGTAGGTGTCACAGGAACCGGTTTCTGTGATGAACTACTTTCCAATAAGCGATGAGGTACAGTTACCTCATCAAGTTCTACTTTCCTCCCACTCACTTCTTTCGAGAGAAACTCCTTCTCTAGAAAGGATCCATTCTTAGCAACGAATGTCCATCTGTGATAGAAGGTGTACCCAACAGTCTCCTTTGGGTATCCTATGAAGACACATTTCTCCGATTTAGGTTCGTGCTTATCAGGTTGAAACCTTTTCACATAAGCATCGCAACCCCAAACTTTAAGAAACGACAACTTTGGTTTCTTGCCAAACCACAGTTCATAAGATGTCGTCTCAACGGATTTAGATGGTACCCTATTTAACGTGAATGCAGCTGTCTCTAATGCATAACCCCAAAACGATAGTGGTAGATCGGTAAGAGACATCATATATCGCACCATATCTAATAAAGTACGGTTACGATGTTCGGACACACCATTACACCGTGGTGTTCCAGGTGGCGTGAGTAGTGAAACTATTTCACATTGTTTTAACTGAAGGCCAAACTCGTAACTCAAATACTCTTCTTCACGATCAGATCGTAAAAACTTTATTTTCTTGTTACGATGATTTTCCGCTTCACTCTGAAATTATATGAACTTTTCAAATGTTTCAGACTTCTGTTTCATTAAGTAGATATACCCATATCTGCTCAAATCATCTGTAAAGGTCAGAAAATAATGATACCTGCTACGAGCCTCAATATTCATCGGACCACATACATCTGTATGTATGATTTCCAACAAATCTGTTGCTCTCTCCATAGTTCCGGAGAACGGCGTTTTAGTCATCTTGCCCATGAGGCACGGTTCGCAAGCATCAAGTGATTCATAATCAAGTGATTCCAAAATCCCATCAGTATGGAGTTTCTTCATGCGCTTTACACCAATATGACCTAAACGGCAGTGCCACAAATAAGTTGCACTATCATTATTAACTTTGCATCTTTTGGCTTCATTATTATGAATATGTGTATCACTACGATCGAGATCCAACAAACCATTTTATTGGGTGTATGACCATAGAAGGTTTTATTCATGTAAACAGAACAACAATTATTCTCTAATTTAAATGAATAACCGTATTGCAACAAACATGATCAAATCATATTCATGCTCAACGCAAACACCAAATAACACATATTTAGTTTCAACACTAATCCCAAAAGTATAGGGAGTGTGCGATGACGATCATATCAATCTTGGAACTACTTCCAACACACATCGTCACCTCGCCTTTTACTAGTCTCTGTTTATTCTGCAACTCCCGTTTCGAGTTACTACTCTTAGCAACTGAACCAGTATCAAATACCGAGGGGTTGCTATAAACACTAGTAAAGTACACATCAATAACATGTATATCCAATATACCTTTGTTCACTTTGCCATCCTTCTTATCCACCAAATAGTTGGGGTAGTTCCGCTTCCAGTGACCAGTCCCTTTGCAGTAGAAGCACTTAGTCTCAGGCTTAGGACCAGACTTAGGCTTCTTCACTTGAGCAGCAACTTGCTTGCCGTTCTTCTTGAAGTTCCCCGTCTTCCCTTTGCCCTTTTCTTGAAACTAGTGGTCTCGTCAACCATCAACACTTGATGTTTTTCTTGATTTCTACCTTCGTCGATTTCAGCATCACGAAGAGCTCGGGAATTACTTTCGTCATACCTTGCATACTATTGTTCATCACGAAGTTCTACTAACTTGGTGATGGTGACTGGAGAATTCTGTCAATCACTATTTTATCTAGAATATTAACTCCCAGTTGATTCAAGCGATTGTAGTACCCAGACAATCTGAGCACATGCTCACTGCTTGAGCTATTCTCCTCCAACTTTTAGCTATAGAACTTGTTGGAGACTTCATATCTCTCAACTCGGGAATTTGCTTGAAATATTAACTTCAACTCCTGGAACATCTCATATGGTCCATGACGTTCAAAACGTCTTTGAAGTCCCGATTCTAAGCCGTTAAGCATGGTGCACTAAACTATCAAGTAGTCATCATATTGAGCTAGCCAAACGTTCATAACGTCTGCATCTGCTCCTGCAATAGGTCTGTCACCTAGCGGTGCATCAAGGACATAATTCTTCTGTGCAGCAATGAGGATAATCCTCAGATCACGGATCCAATCCGCATCTTTGCTACTAACATCTTTCAACATAATTTTTCTCTAGGAACACATCAAAAATAAACACAGGGAAGCAACAACGCGAGCTATTGATCTACAACATAATTTGCAAAATACTATCAGGACTAAGTTCATGATAAATTTAAGTTCAATTAATCATATTACTTAAGGACTCCCACTTAGATAGACATCCCTCTAATCATCTAAGTGATCACATGATCCATATCAACTAAAACATGTCCGATCATCACGTGAGATGGAATAGTTTCAACGGTGAACATCACTATGTTGATCATATCTACTATATGATTCATGCTCGACCATTCGGTCTCCGTGTTCCGAGGCCATATCTGTTATATGCTAGGCTCGTCAAGTTTAACCTGAGTATTCCGCGTGTGCAACTGTTTTGCACCCATTGTATTTGAACGTAGAGCCTATCACACCCGATCATCACGTGGTGTCTCAGCACGAAGAACTTTTGCAACGGTGCATACTCAGGGAGAACACTTTTATCTTGAAATTTTAGTGAAAGATCATCTTATAATGCTACCATCAATCAAAGCAAGATAAGATGCATAAAAGATAAACATCACATGCAATCAATATAAGTGATATGATATGGCCATCATCATCTTGTGCTTGTGATCTCCATCTCCGAAGCACCGTCATGATCACCATCGTCACCGGTGCGACACCTTGATCTCCATCGTAGCATCGTTGTCGTCTCGCCAACTATTGCTTTTACGACTATCGCTACCGCTTAGTGATAAAGTAAAACAATTACATAGCGATTGCATTGCATACAATAAAGGGACAACCATATGGCTCCTGCCAGTTGCCGATAACTTGGTTACAAAACATGATCATCTCATACAATAAAATATAGCATCATGTCTTGACCATATCACATCACAACATGCCCTGCAAAACAAGTTAGACGTCCTCTACTTTGTTGTTGCAAGTTTTACATGGCTGCTACGGGCTTAGCAAGAAACGTTCTTACCTACGCATCAAAACCACAACGATAGTTTGTCAAGTTGGTGCTGTTTTAACCTTCGCAATGACCAGGCGTAGCCACACTCGGTTCAACTAAAGTGAGAGAGACAGACACCCGCCAGTCACCTTTAAGCAACGAGTGCTCGCAACGGTGAAACCAGTCTCGCGTAAGCGTACGCCTAATGTCGGTCCTGGCCGCTTCATCTCACAATGCCGCTGAACCAAAGTATGACATGCTGGTAAGCAGTATGACTTATATCGCCCACAACTCACTTGTGTTCTACTTGTGCATAACATCAACGCATAAAACCAGGCTCTGATACCACTGTTGGGGAACGTAGTAATTTCAAAAAAAATCCTACGCACACGCAAGATCATGGTGATGCATAGCAACAAGAGGGGAGAGTGTTGTCCACGTACCCTCGTAGACCGAAAGCGGAAGCGTTAACACAACGCGGTTGATGTAGTCGTACGTCTTCACGATCCGACCGATCAAGTACCGAACGCACGGCACCTCCAAGTTCAGCACACGTTCAGCTCGATGACGTCCCTTGAACTCCGATCCACCACGACGGCGTGGTGACAATGATGATGTTCTACCGACGCAGGGCTTCGCCTAAGCACCGCCATGATATTATCGAGGTGTAATATGGTGGAGGGGGCACCGCACACGGCTAAGAGATCACTGATCAATTGTTGTCTCTATGGGGTGCCCCCCTCCCCCCGTATATAAAGGAGCAAGGGGGGAGGCGGCCGGCCTAGGAGGAGGGCGCGCCAAGGGGGGAGTCCTACTCCCACCGGGAGTAGGACTCCTCCTTTCCTTGTTGGAGCAGGAGAAGGGAGGGGAGAAGGAGAAGGAAGGAAGGGGGCGCCCCCCTCCCTAGTCCAATTCGAACTAGTCCATGGGGAGGGGTGCGGCCACCCTTTGGGGCCTTTCTCTCCTTTCCCGTATGGCCCATTAAGGCCCAATACGAATTCCCGTAACTCTCCGGTACTCCGAAAAATACCCGAATCACTCGGAACCTTTCCGATGTCCGAATATAGTCGTCCAATATATCGATCTTTACGTCTCGACCATTTCGAGACTCCTCGTCAAGTCCCTGATCTCATCCGGGACTCCGAACTCCTTCGGTACATCAAAACACATAAACTCATAATATAACCGTCATCTAACTTTAAGCGTGCGGATCCTACGGGTTCGAGAACTATGTAGACATGACCGAGACATGTCTCCGGTCAATAACCAATAGCGGAACCTGGATGCTCATATTGGCTCCCACATATTCTACGAAGATCTTTATCGGTCAGACCGCATAACAACATACGTTCTTCCCTTTGTCATCGGTATGTTACTTGCCCGAGATTCGATCGTCGGTATCTCGATACCTAGTTCAATCTCGTTACCGGCAAGTCTCTTTACTCGTTCCGTAATACATCATCCCGCAACTAACTCATTAGTTACAATGCTTGCAAGGCTTATAGTGATGTGCATTACTGAGTGGGCCCAGAGATACCTCTCCGACAATCGGAGTGACAAATCCTAATCTCGAAATACGCCAACCCAACAAGTACCTTCGGAGACACCTGTAGAGCACCTTTATGATCACCCAGTTACGTTGTGACGTTTGGTAGCACACAAAGTGTTCCTCCGGTAAACGGGAGTTGCATAATCTCATAGTCATAGGAACATGTATAAGTCATGAAGAAAGCAATAGCAACATACTAAACGATCGAGTGCTAAGCTAGCGGAATGGGTCAAGTCAATCACATCATTCTCCTAATGATGTGATCCCGTTAATCAAATGACAACTCATGTCTATGGCTAGGAAACATAACCATCTTTGATCAACGAGCTAGTCAAGTAGAGGCATACTAGTGACACTCTGTTTGTCAATGTATTCACACATGTATCATGTTTCCGGTTAATACAATTCTAGCATGAATAATAAACATTTATCATGATATAAGGAAATAAATAATAACTTTATTATTGCCTCTAGGGAATATTTCCTTCACCCGGGGGGTCCACCGGGTGGGTCCACCTATCCCGGAGGGCCCCATGGGGTGAAGTGGGAGGGGAACCAGCCCTGGTGGGCAGGTGCGCCCCCTTGGGCCTCCCCCTGCGCCTAGGGTTGGAAACCCTAGGGGTGGGGGCGCCCCACTTGGCTTGGTGGGCAAGCCACCCCCTTGGCCGCCGCCCCCCTTGGAGATTGGATCTCCTAGGGCCGGTGCCCCCCCCAGGGGCCCTATATAAAGAGGGGGGAGGGAGGGCAGCCGCACCTAAGCCCCTGGCGCCTCCCTCTCTCTCCCGTGACACCTCTCCTTCTTGCTGAGCTTGGCGAAGCCCTGCCGAGATCCCCGCTGCTTCCACCACCACGCCGTCGTGCTGCTGGATCTCCATCAACCTCTCCCTCCCCCTTGCTGGATCAAGAAGGAGGAGACGTCTTACCCAACCGTACGTGTGTTGAACGCGGAGGTGCCGTCCGTTCGGCGCTCGGTCATCGGTGATTTGGATCACGACGAGTACGACTCCATCAACCCCGTTCACTTGAACGCTTCCGCTCGCGATCTACAAGGGTATGTAGATGCACTCTTTTCCCTCTCGTTGCTAGAAGACTCCATAGATTGTTCTTGGTGATGCGTAGAAATTTTTTAATTTCTGCAACGATCTCCAACACCATATTCCCAAGAGGGAACGGAAGCGTGCACTAAGGGACGTCCATGCGATGGAGCCAGTCGCCCCAAAGTTCAACCCATGGTCTTCTTGTCCGGTTAATTTCGATCGAAGGGACCACCACACTAGTATCCGTCATGGCGGTTCTGCCGCATTGGTCCTTGATCCCATCATTGACGGATTTCACCTCACCCGAGTCCTTATGGACGGCGGCAGCAGCTTGAACCTGCTTTATCAGGATACAGTGCGCAAAATGGGTATAGACCCCTTGAGGATCAAACCCACTAAAACCACCTTTAAAGGTGTCATCCCAGGTGTAGAGGCCCGCTGCACGGGCTCAATCACACTGGAAGTGGTCTTCGGATCTCCGGACAACTTCCGAAGCGAGGAGTTAATCTTCGATATCGTCCCGTTCCGCAGTGGCTATCACGCACTGCTCGGACGAACTGCATTTGCCAGATTCAATGCGGTACCGCATTATGCATACCTCAAGCTCAAAATGCCAGGACCTCGTGGGGTTATAACAGTCAATGGAAACACAGAACGCTCGCTCCGCACGGAGGAGCACACTGCGGCCCTCGCACCAGAGGCACAAAGCAGCCTTTTAAGGCAAACCACCAATTCGGCGATAAAGCCCCCGGACACCTTCAAGCGAGTCCGGAGTAACCTGCAACAGGATCGCCTGGCACGTTCAGAGCTCGCCTAGCAATTCGGCCTCCGTCCTAGTCCCAATCAAGCGACGAAATCTTTGCCGCGCGTACATAATTACGCACTAAAAATACCATGGGCATAGGCGGGGGCACGGCCAGGACACGCCCCACAATGTGGCTCAACCGCCCCAAGGGCTGTATACCTTTACCATTTTCTCTCTTTCAGGACCTTACTCTCCGGAAGCCCTTTTCGGCAGTCTGATTGCTGGACGCATTACGGAAGGAAATACCAAGGAAGCAAGAAGCTAAGACGTACAAGGGAATCCCCAGGTGGTCTCTGATAACGATCGAAATACCTGTTTTAAATACCCATACGTAGCATACCCTTGGATAGGACATGTCAAATAGTCCTATTTTTTGCTTATTGCACTACTTGTATCAGTGCGCTTCAACGTATTATTTAAATAACAATGCATAGCATTAGTCTATTATTGCATTACCCTTCCTTTTTTTCTTGTCTGTTTATTGACGACAAATTGCACCCGTACATTCTGGTACGACCAGTACGCCAGGGGCTTCACTATACCCCATCAATACGGCGTGAGAAGTCCGAACACTTTCGATAGTGCGGCACCCCGAACTTATAACACTATATGCATCAGCCCCGAATCATGTCTTGGGTCAATAGTTGGGTTTGCCCGGCTCCCATGTTTTGGTACCTTACGTTCCGCTATATCGGCTAAGGTAGCGCTGGGAGAACTACTGCGATTGTGTCCCGGTTCTTCCGGACGAGCACCTCAGTAGAGAAAGCCGAAAACAGACTGTCATGATGCGGCGAGAGCTGGTCGCTGTTCGAGAGGTCTCAAGTCCTTAAAGACTTTTTCCGCTTCGGGCGAGGAGTCGGCCTTGCCCGACTTAGGCGTATATAGCACCCCAAATTCGGCCTTCCGAATACTAGGGGCTTCGCCAAAATTTAAAATTGTAGACTTCTATGGCTAAGTGAGAGTGATAAAGCTTTATAGTCCGATTGCCTGGTTCGCTGTGCTGAACACCTCCTTCGAAGGACCCAAAATTGGGATAAAGAGTGCTCAGGTTTATCCCAAACACCTCATTACTAGTTACATGGGGGCAGAAGCCGACGTCTGGCCAACTCTCATATTTTATAAATGGCCGCACAGAAGGTAATATTTTAAATTCACAAGCGTTGCATAGCGCAAATGAACTCATTTCACATTACAGGATCACATGAGTACATTTATTCAAATATTACATCCTTAGCACATTCCTCCGCCACAAGGCGAGAACCCTTCAGGACACTTTCATAATACTTTTCAGGGTGGCGATGCTCCTTGCCCTCCGGCGGCCCCTCCTTCACCAGCTTTTCGGCGTCCAGCTTCGCCCAGTGCACCTTCGCCCGGGCAAAAGCCCTGCGCGCACCATCGATGCAGACGGACCGCTTTATGACTTCAAGCCATGGGCAGGCATTCACAAGCCGCCTCACCAGACTGAAGTAGCTATCAGGCAGGGGCTCGCCAGGCCACATCCGGACTATAAGACCCTTCATGGCCTGTTCGGCCGCCTTGTGGAGCTCGACTAGTTGCTTCAGCTGGTCGCTCAAGGGCATTGGGTGTTCGGTCCCAGTATACTGAGACCAGAACAGCTTCTCCGTCGAGCTCCCCTCCTCGGCCCGGTAGAACTCCACGGCATCTGACACACTGCGGGGCAGATCTGCGAACGCTCCTGGAGAGCTCCGAACTCGGGTAAGTAAAAAGAAAGTTTCCTTCACATGCTTGCTTTGCATAATGAATGCCTTACCCGCTGCTATCTTCTTAACCACCTCAATTTCCCGGAGGGCCTTTTGGGCTTCGGCCTTGGCATGTTGTGCGCTTTCGAGGGCCTTCGCAAGCTCGGACCCTTGCGTCTTAGAGTCACGCTCCAAGGACTCGTGCTTTTCGGCGAGAACCTGGAGCTCTTGCTGCACCTCGCCTACTCGGGCTTCTTGCTTTTCTCGCTCGATGCGCTCCTTGGCCGCTTTGTCTTCGGCCTCGGATAGCGCCTTCTGCAGGGCCGCCACTTTGGTCGTGGCCCCTAGCAAAATTCATGACGATCCTATTATTCCAAAAACAAATTTTTCTTTATCAACATTCAGACGGGGTGTCACTTACCTTTGTTCTCTTCGAGCTGCCTCTTGGCAAGACCGAGCTCTTCTTTGGACCGCTCAAGGTCCCGCTTCAGTGCCGCGACCTCCGCAGTACGTGCGGCAGCGGCCAGCAGTGAAGCCGGCATATGCACATAGACATATTCTGATTAGACTCCTGCGATTATTATTTGATCCTCTATTCGGCCTTCCTTCGCGAATGCCAAACAGAGCATCAGGGGCTACTGTCTATACCGGAATATTTTCTTATAATTTGATTACTTACCTCAAAGCCTGTTAGGAGGCTGGCACAGGCTTCAGTCAATCCGCTTTTGGCAGACTAAACCTTCTTGACCACCGCACTCATGATAGTGTGGTGCTCTTCATCAATGGAAGCGCTGCGAAGCGCTTCCAGCAAGTTGTCCGATGCCTCTGGATGGACAGAGGCCATCGGCACAGACGGCTTGCCCACCTTAACAAGGGGTTGCCTGACAGAATTCGGAACCACTAGAGGTTCCGGCGCCGTATTCGGCTTGGTGCTAGACTTGCTGCCCCCGGCATTGGGGCCCAGGGGAGTCTTGCCCCTCGTACGCCCAGCACCTGGAATGTCGCCTTGGGGCGCCTCCGGAACTGTCCCCCCTTGGTTCTGTTCCCTTTGAGACAACACCTCGGCGTCGTCCGTAGGGCGGGGGGAGGAGGCGGTCGGGAGCGAATCGCTGTTCATCTCCGACACGCCCAAAGACTCCTCCGAAGAGGATACGCCGATATGAGCTTTCGAGGGGCTGTGTGATCATGTTCGGCATGATAAGAAGCAACAAAACGAAACATACCAGAATTACTATGGTATCCGGATACTTACGACTTCGCCAGGGGCTTATCCCTGGGCTGCCACACGTCGTCGCTGTAGGCGGCGGTTGTGGAGTTGTCCGGAGGGAGGGTTCTTCCCTTCTTGGACCCTTCGGCCACCCCAGCCGGGGCGGCCTTCCTTTTCTTGTCTCCCCCGGCTAGGGGAGGAGAACTTTCCTCTTCCTCCTCCTCGTTTTCGTGGGAGGAGTGCGCCTCGGTGTTTTTGGACGATGAGTCCGGTATAACCTTGCGCCGGAGGCCCTTCCTAGTCCCTGTTGCCTTCTTCTTGGCCTTCTTCTCCGGCACCTCATAAGGCGCCGGAACTAGCATCTTCGTCAGGAGAGCATCTGTTGGATCTTCGGGCAGGGGAGCCGGACAATCGATCTGCTCCGCTGTCGCTACCCAGTCCTGTTAAATGGCGTGGAGGCTTAGATCCCGCGCGTGGTTATACTGGGGAAAAGAGCATCTTATGAGATGTAAAAGACTAACCAGATTGGCAGGGCACTTTGCGCTAAGTCCGCGGTCCTCGGTGAGGGGAGGAGGTACCTCGGCACCCTTGAACAGCACCTTCCAGACGTCCTTGTGCATCGTGTCGCAGAGCACTCGCAGCGTCTGGTGCTCGGCCGGGTCGAACTCCCACAAATTGAATGCCCGTCTTGGACACGGGAGGATCCGGCGGAAGAGCATGACTTGGACCACGTTGACGAGCTTGATTTTCTTGCTCATCATGTTTTTGATGCATGTCTGGAGTCCGGTCAGCTCTACCGGGGAACCCCTGGACAGGCCCTTCTCTTTCCAGGAGGTGAGCCGCATGGGGATTCCGGATTGAAATTCGGGGGCCGCTACCCAGTTGGTGTCGCGCGGCCCAGTGATGTAGAACCACCCCGATTGCCACCCCTTTATGGTCTCCACATAGGAGCCTTCGAGCCAGGTGACGTTGGGCATTTTTTCCACCATGACGCCTCCGCACTCCGCTTGCTGGCCGACCACCACCTTCGGTTTAACATTGAAGGTCTTCAGCCACAGGCCGAAGTGGAGCCTGATGCAGAGGAAGGCCTCGCACACGATGATAAACGCCGAGATGTTGAGGATGAAATTGGGGGCCACATCGTGAAAGTCCAGCCCGTAGTAGAACATGAGCCCGCGGACAAACGGGTGGAGGGGAAATCCCAGTCCGCGGATGAAGTGGGTAAGAAAAACCACCCTCTCATGGGGTTCTGGAGTAGGGATGATCTGCCCCGCATCTGGCAGCCGGTGTGCGATATCCGCGATCAGATATGCGGCTCCCCGCAGCTTTGTGATGTTCTCCTCCGTAACGAGGAGACCATCCACTTGCCTCCCGCTCTGGACATGCTTGGGGTGTTTTGAGGAGAAAACCTCATACTTGGGTGCTGGAGCTCGAGTGCGCAAGAATGGATGACCAAGGAGGAAGAAGGCGTGGGTGAAAAGGGTGAATCCTTGTCCCTTTGTAAGGGCGGAAGAAGCTATGCGCCTCCCCACCTACCTGGTAAACTCGCTTATTCCCCAAGCGTCGTAATTGATGGCGCGGTTGGGTTACCCACACCCATATTGATGAGAATCCTGTGATAAGGGGACACGATCTTTGCTTTGACAAGACGTGCCAAGAAAACCACCTCGCAATATGTGCAGTGGCTGGTTGAGAAAAACTGTTCGAATAATGAACGGGTCGTAGCATGATGTCATGTTGCAGAATGTGTCAGCAGACTAACTTTGTGGAAATATTATTCTCTCTACGGTGGTATGTGGAATTTGTTTTGCAGAGCCAGACACTATCCTTGTGTTCAAGATCTTCTATGGAGTATTCGGAGGAGGAACCTGCCTTGCAATGCCGAAGACAATCTGCGCGCCGGACTCGTCGTCATTGAAGCCTGGTTCAGGGGCTACTGAGGGAGTCCTGGATTAGGGGGTCCTCGGACAGTCGGACTATATCCTTTGGCCGGACTGTTGGACTATGAAGATACAAGATTGAAGACTTCGTCCCGTGTCCGGATGGGACTCTCCTTGGCGTGGAAGGCAAGCTTGGCAATACGGATATGTAGATCTCCTCCCTTGTAACCGACTCTGTGTAACCCTAGCCCCCTCCGGTGTCTATATAAACCGGAGGGTTTAGTCCGTAGGACCACAACAATCATACCATATGCTAGCTTCTAGGGTTTAGCCCCTACGATCTCGTGGTAGATCAACTCTTGTAATACTCATATCATCAAGATCAATCAAGCAGGAAGTAGGGTATTACCTCCATCGAGAGGGCCCGAACCTGGGTAAACATCATGTCCCCTGCCTCCTGTTACCATCCTCCTTAGACGCACAGTTCAAGACCCCCTACCCGAGATCCGCTGGCTTTGACACCGACACTCCCACTTGCACTAGAGTCAATAATCTAGTTCACATCGCCATGTGATTAACACTCATAGTTCACATCGCCATGTGACTAACTCCCAAAGAGTTTACTAGAGTCAATAATCTAGTTCACATCGCCATGTGATTAACACCCACGAGTTTACTAGAGTCAATAATCTAGTTCACATCAGCATATGATTAACACTCAATGAGTTCTAGGGTTTGAGCATGTTATGCTTACGAGAGAGGTTTTAGTCAACGGGTCTGCAACATTCAGATCCGTGTGTTCTTCGCAAATCTCTATTTCATATTGTAGATGTTGCTACTATGCTCCACTTGGAGCTATTCCAAATTGTTGCTCCACTATACGTATCCGGTTTGCTACTCAGAGTCATCCGGATAGGTGTTAAAGCTTGCATCGATGTAGCCCTTTACGCCGAACTCTTTATCACCTCCATAACCGAGAAACATTTCCTTATTCCTGAGGACAATTTTGACCGTTGTCCAATGATCCACTCCTGGATCACTCTTGTACCCCCTTGCCAGACTCGTGGCAAGGCACATATCAGGTGTGGTACACAGCATGGCATATCGTATAGAGCCTATGGCTAAGGCATAGGGGACGACCTTCGTCCTTTCTCTTTCTTCTGCCGTGGTCGAGCTTCAAGTCTTAACTTCACACCTTACAACTCAGGCCAGAACTCCTTCTTTGACTGATCCATCTTGAACTCCTTCAAGTCATGTTAAGGTATGCGCTCTGTGAAAGTCTTATCAGGTGTCTTGATCTATCTCTATAGATCTTGATACCCAATATGTAAGCAGTTTTACACGGGTCTTCCTTTGAGAAACTCCATTCAAAGAACCCTTTATGCTTTCCGGAAATTCTACATCATTTCTGATAAATAATATGTCATCCACATATACTTATCAAAATGTTGTATTGCTCCCACTCACTTTCTTGCAAATACAAGTTTCTTGCAAACATTTTAGAAATCCAAATGCTTTGATCACCTCATCAAAGCGTATGTTCCAACTGAGATGCGTGCTCCAGTCCATAGAAGGATCGCTGGAGTTTGCATACCTTTTAGCATCCTTAGGATCGACAAAACCTTTTGGTTGTATCACATACAGCCTTTCCTCACGGAAACCGTCAAGGAAACTTTGTTTGACATCCATTTGCCAGATTTCGTAAATGAAAATGCAGCAACTGCGAACATAATTCTAACAGACTTTAGCATCGCTATGATTGAGAAAGTCTCATCATAGTCAACTCCCTGAACTTGTCAAAAACTTCTTTGAGACAAGTCGAGCTTCATAAATCTTGACATTACCATCAGCGTCTGTCTTCTTCTTAAAGATCCATTTATTCTCAATGGCTTGCCGATCATCGGGAAAGTCTACCAAAGTCCATACTTTGTTCTCATACATGGATCCTCTCTCGGATTTCATGGCTTCCAGCCATTTGTTGGAATCCAGGCCCACCCTCGCTTCTTCATAGCTCATGGGTTCATCATTGTCCAACAACATGACCTTTAAGACAGGGTTACCACTCAGAAGCTGTACACACCCTTGTCGACCTACGAGGTTTGATAGTAACTTGATCTGAAGCTCCATGATCATCATCATTAGCTTTCTCTTCAATTGAGGTAGGTGCCACAGAAACATCTTTCTGTGCTGCGCTACTCTCTGGTTGAAGTAAACTCGCTTATTCCCCAAGCGTCGTAATTGATGGCGCGGTTGGGTTACCCACACCCATATTGATGAGAATCCTGTGATAAGGGGACACGATCTTTGCTTTGACAAGACGTGCCAAGAAAACCACCTCGCAATATGTGCAGTGGCTGGTTGAGAAAAACTGTTCGAATAATGAACGGGTCGTAGCATGATGTCATGTTGCAGAATGTGTCAGCAGACTAACTTTGTGGAAATATTATTCTCTCTACGGTGGTATGTGGAATTTGTTTTGCAGAGCCAGACACTATCCTTGTGTTCAAGATCTTCTATGGAGTATTCGGAGGAGGAACCTGCCTTGCAATGCCGAAGACAATCTGCGCGCCGGACTCGTCGTCATTGAAGCCTGGTTCAGGGGCTACTGAGGGAGTCCTGGATTAGGGGGTCCTCGGACAGTCGGACTATATCCTTTGGCCGGACTGTTGGACTATGAAGATACAAGATTGAAGACTTCGTCCCGTGTCCGGATGGGACTCTCCTTGGCGTGGAAGGCAAGCTTGGCAATACGGATATGTAGATCTCCTCCCTTGTAACCGACTCTGTGTAACCCTAGCCCCCTCCGGTGTCTATATAAACCGGAGGGTTTAGTCCGTAGGACCACAACAATCATACCATATGCTAGCTTCTAGGGTTTAGCCCCTACGATCTCGTGGTAGATCAACTCTTGTAATACTCATATCATCAAGATCAATCAAGCAGGAAGTAGGGTATTACCTCCATCGAGAGGGCCCGAACCTGGGTAAACATCATGTCCCCTGCCTCCTGTTACCATCCTCCTTAGACGCACAGTTCAAGACCCCCTACCCGAGATCCGCTGGCTTTGACACCGACACTCCCACTTGCACTAGAGTCAATAATCTAGTTCACATCGCCATGTGATTAACACTCATAGTTCACATCGCCATGTGACTAACTCCCAAAGAGTTTACTAGAGTCAATAATCTAGTTCACATCGCCATGTGATTAACACCCACGAGTTTACTAGAGTCAATAATCTAGTTCACATCAGCATATGATTAACACTCAATGAGTTCTAGGGTTTGAGCATGTTATGCTTACGAGAGAGGTTTTAGTCAACGGGTCTGCAACATTCAGATCCGTGTGTTCTTCGCAAATCTCTATTTCATATTGTAGATGTTGCTACTATGCTCCACTTGGAGCTATTCCAAATTGTTGCTCCACTATACGTATCCGGTTTGCTACTCAGAGTCATCCGGATAGGTGTTAAAGCTTGCATCGATGTAGCCCTTTACGCCGAACTCTTTATCACCTCCATAACCGAGAAACATTTCCTTATTCCTGAGGACAATTTTGACCGTTGTCCAATGATCCACTCCTGGATCACTCTTGTACCCCCTTGCCAGACTCGTGGCAAGGCACATATCAGGTGTGGTACACAGCATGGCATATCGTATAGAGCCTATGGCTAAGGCATAGGGGACGACCTTCGTCCTTTCTCTTTCTTCTGCCGTGGTCGAGCTTCAAGTCTTAACTTCACACCTTACAACTCAGGCCAGAACTCCTTCTTTGACTGATCCATCTTGAACTCCTTCAAGTCATGTTAAGGTATGCGCTCTGTGAAAGTCTTATCAGGTGTCTTGATCTATCTCTATAGATCTTGATACCCAATATGTAAGCAGTTTTACACGGGTCTTCCTTTGAGAAACTCCATTCAAAGAACCCTTTATGCTTTCCGGAAATTCTACATCATTTCTGATAAATAATATGTCATCCACATATACTTATCAAAATGTTGTATTGCTCCCACTCACTTTCTTGCAAATACAAGTTTCTTGCAAACATTTTAGAAATCCAAATGCTTTGATCACCTCATCAAAGCGTATGTTCCAACTGAGATGCGTGCTCCAGTCCATAGAAGGATCGCTGGAGTTTGCATACCTTTTAGCATCCTTAGGATCGACAAAACCTTTTGGTTGTATCACATACAGCCTTTCCTCACGGAAACCGTCAAGGAAACTTTGTTTGACATCCATTTGCCAGATTTCGTAAATGAAAATGCAGCAACTGCGAACATAATTCTAACAGACTTTAGCATCGCTATGATTGAGAAAGTCTCATCATAGTCAACTCCCTGAACTTGTCAAAAACTTCTTTGAGACAAGTCGAGCTTCATAAATCTTGACATTACCATCAGCGTCTGTCTTCTTCTTAAAGATCCATTTATTCTCAATGGCTTGCCGATCATCGGGAAAGTCTACCAAAGTCCATACTTTGTTCTCATACATGGATCCTCTCTCGGATTTCATGGCTTCCAGCCATTTGTTGGAATCCAGGCCCACCCTCGCTTCTTCATAGCTCATGGGTTCATCATTGTCCAACAACATGACCTTTAAGACAGGGTTACCACTCAGAAGCTGTACACACCCTTGTCGACCTACGAGGTTTGATAGTAACTTGATCTGAAGCTCCATGATCATCATCATTAGCTTTCTCTTCAATTGAGGTAGGTGCCACAGAAACATCTTTCTGTGCTGCGCTACTCTCTGGTTGAAGTAAAGGTTCAACAACCTCATCAAGTTCTATCTTCCTCCCACTCAATTCTTTTGAGAGAAACTCTTTCTCGAGAAAGGACATGTTCCTAGCGACAAACACTTTGCCCTCAGATCTGAGATAGAATGTATACCCAATCGTCTGGTTTGGGTATTCTATGAAGACACAATTTTCTGCTTTGGGTTCGAGCTTTTCTGGCCGAAGCCTATGGACATAAGCATCGTAGCCCCTAACCTTAAGAAACAACAACTTAGGTTTCTTGCCAAACCATGGTTCATACGGTGTTGTCTCCACGGACTTAGATGGTGCCCTATTTAAAGTGAATGTAATTGTCTCTAATGCATAACCCCAAAATGATAGCGGTAGATCAGTAAGAGACATCATAGGTCGCTCCATATCCAATAGGGTGCGACTACGATGTTCGGACACACCATTACGCTATGGTGTTCCAGGTGGCGTCAACTGTGAAACGATTCCACCTTGTCTTTAGTGATTGCCAAACTCATAACTCAGATATTCTCCCCTTGATCAGATCGTAGGAACTTGATCTTCTTGTTATGATGATTCTCAACTTCACTCTGAAATTGCTTGAACTTTTCAAATGTTTCAGACTTATGCTTCATTAAGTAAATATACCCATATCAACTCAATTCATCGATGAAGGTGAGAAAATAACGATATCCACTGCGTGCGTCAACACTCATCGGACCGCACACATCAGCATGTGTGACTTCCAACAAGTCACTTGCCCGTTCCATTGTTCCAGAAAACGGGGTTTTAGTCATCATGCCTATGAGGCATGGTTCGCATGTGTCAGGTGATTCAAAATCAAGTGACTCCAAAAGTCCATTAGCGTGGAGGTTCTTCATGCGCTTTGCACAAATATGACCTAAGCGGCAGTGCCACAAGAAAGAGGTACTATCATTATCAACTCTACATCTTTCGGCATAAATGTTATGAACATGTGTATCACTACGACCGAGATTCAATAAACCATTCACATTGGGGCATGACCATAGAAGGTATTATTCATGTAAATAGAATAACCATTATTCTCTGACTTCAATGAATAACCTTTTTGCAATAAACATGATCTAATCATGTTCATGCTCAACGCAGACACCAATGCAAACAACATTTATCTGGGTTCAACACTTGTCCCGAAGGTAGAGGGAGCGTGCGATGGTGATCATATTATCCTTGGAAACACTTCCAACACATATCGTCACCTCGCCCTTAGCTAGTCTCTATTTATTCCATAGCTTTTGCTTCGAGTTACCAATATTAGCAACTGAACCGGTATCTAATACCCATGTGCTACTAGGAGTAATAGTGAGGTACACATCAATAACACATATATCAAATATACTTTTGTTGAAGTTGCCAGCCTTCTTATCTACCAAGTATTTGAGGCAGTTCCGCTACCAGTGACCGTTCCCCTAATAGAAGCACTTTGTCTCAGGTTTGGGTTCTTGGGTTTCTTCACTGGAGCGGCAACTGGCTTGCCATTCATGAAGTTTCCCTTATTGCCCTTGCCCTTCTTTGAAACCAGTGGTGTTGTTAACCATCAACATTTGATGCTCCTTCTTGACTTCTACCTTCACAGCCTTAAGCACGACGAACAGCTCTGGGATCAACTTCCCTTACATGTTATAGTTCATCACGAAGCTCTAGTTAGCTTGGTGATAGTGACTGGAGAACTCCATCAATCACTTCTCTTATCTGGAAGATTAACTCCCACTTCAAGCGATTGAAGTACCCAGACATTCTGAGCACATGCTCACAGGCTGAGCTATCCTCCTCCATCTTGTAGGCAAAGATCTTGTCAGAGGTCTCAAACCTCTCAAGACGGGAATGAGCCTGAAATACCAATTTCATCTCTTGGAACATCTCATATGTTCCATGGCGTTCAAAACTCTTTTGGAGCCCCGACTCAAAGCCGCAAAGCATGGCGCACTAAACTATCAGGTAGTCATCAGAATGTGTCTGCCAGATGTTCACAACATCCACGGACGACGCCAAAGGGGTTGGCACACCGAGCGGTGCATCAAGGACAAAAGCCTTCTGTGTAGCAGTGAGGACAATCCTCAGACTACGGCCCTAGTCCACACAATTGCCTACAATATCTTTCAACTGAGTCTTTCTCTAGGAACGTATTAAAACAAGGAGCTAAAGCGCGAGCTATTAATCCACAACATAATTGGCAAAGACAATTTAGACTAGGCTCATGGTAATTAAGTTCATCTAATCAAATTATTTAATGAACTCCCACTCAGATAGACATCCCTCTAGTCATCTAAGTGATACATGATCCGAATCGACTAGGCCGTGTCTGATCATCACGTGAGACGGACTAGTCATCAACGGTGAACATCTCCATGTTGATCGTATCTGCTATACGACTCATGTTCGACCTTTCGGTCTCTCGTGTTCCGAGGCCATGTATGTACATGCTAGGCTCGTCAAGTCAACATAAGTGTTTCGCATGTGTAAATCTGGCTTACACCCGTTGTATGCGAACGTTAGAATCTATCACACCTGATCATCACATGGTGCTTCGAAACAACGAACCTTCGCAACGGTGCACAGTGAGGGATTATCTTATTTATGCTACCATCGTTCTAAGCAAATAAGATGTAAACATGACAAACATCACATGCAAATCATAAAGTGACATGATATGGCCAATATCAGCTTGCGCCTTTGATCTCCATCTTCGAGGCGCGGCATGATCACCTTCGTCACTGGTATGACACCATGATCTCCATCATCATGATCTCCATCATCGTGTCTTCATTAAGTTGTCTCGCCAACTATTACTTCTACTACTATGGCTAACGGTTAGCAATAAAGTAAAGTAATTACATGGCATTTTCATTGACACGCAGGTCATACAATAAATTAAGACAACTCCTATGGCTCTTGCCGGTTGTCATACTCATCGACATGCAAGTCGTGATTCCTATTACAAGAACATGATCAATCTCATTCATCACATCCTTTTGGCCATATCACATCACATAGCATACCCTACAAAAACAAGTTAGACGTCCTCTAATTGTTGTTGCATGTTTTACGTGGCTGCTATGGGTTTCTAGCAAGAACGTTTCTTACCTACGCAAATTCCACAACGGTGATATGCCAATTGCTATTTGCCCTTCATAAGGACCCTCTTCATCGAATCCGATCCGACTAAAGTGGGAGAGACAGACACCCGCTAGCCACCTTATGCATCAAGTGCATGTCAGTCGGTGGAACCAGTCTCACGTAAGCATACCTGTAAGGTCGGTCCGGGCCACTTCATCCCACAATGCCGCCGAATCAAGATAAGACTGGTAACGGCAAGCAAATTGACCAAATCATCGCCCACAACTACTTTGTGTTCTACTCGTGCATAGAATCTACGCATAGACCTAGCTCATGATGCCACTGTTGGGGAACGTAGTAATAATTTAAAATTTTCTTACGTGTCACCAAGATCAATCTAGGAGATACTAGCAATGAGAGAGAGGGAGTGCATCTTCATACCCTTGAAGATCGCTAAGCGGAAGCGTTACAAGAACGCGGTTGATGGAGTCGTACTCGCGGCGATTCAAATCGCGGAAGATCCGATCTAGCGCCGAACGGACGGCGCCTCCGTGTTCAACACACGTACAGCCCGGGGACGTCTCCTTCTTCTTGATCCAGCAAGGGGAGAGGAGAAGTTGAGGGAGAACTCCGGCAGCACGACGGCGTGATGGTGGAGCTTGTAGTTCTCCTACAGGGCTTCGCTAAGCACCACAGAGGAGGAGGAGGTATTGGAGGAGGAGAGGGCTGCGCCAGGGGAAGGGGTGCGGCTGCCCTCTCTCTCCCTCACTATATATAGGGGGAAGGGGGAGGAGGAGGCGCCCTAGAGTTTCCCTAGGGGAGGGGCAGCGGCCACAGGGGAAACCCTAGATGGGTTTGGGGGCGCCCACCCTTTGGAAACATGCCCCCCAAACCGGGAGGGATGGCTGCCCTAGGGGAGGCGCCCCCACCTCTCCACGTTACGTGAGATGGGGTGGGAGGGGCGCACAGCCCCTTAGTGGGCTGATGTGCCCCCTCCCCTTGGCCCATGAGGCCCCCCGACGCTTGTCGGGGCCTCCGAAACCCCTTTCGGACACGCTGGTCGTCACCCGGTACCCCCGGAACCATTCCGGACTCCAATACCCTTCGTCCAATATATCGATCTTCACCTCCGGACCATTCCGGAGCTCCTCGTGATATCCGAGATCTCATCCGGGACTCCAAACAACCTTCGCTAACACATACTATTCCCATTACAAGTCTAGCATCACCGAACTTTAAGTGTGTAGACCCTACAGGTTCGGTAACCATGCAGACATGACCGAGACACCTCTCCGGTCAATAACCAATAGCGGGATCTGGATACCCATATTGGTTCCCACATGTTCCACGATGATCTCATCGGATGAACCATGACATCGGGGATTCAATCAATCACGTATTCAATTCCCTTTGTCTATCGTTATGTCACTTGCCCGAGATTCGATCGTCGGTATCCCCATAACTCATTCAATCTTTTTACCGGCAAGTCTCTTTACTCGTTCCGTAATGCATGATCTCGTGGCTAACTCCTTAGTCACATTGAGCTCATTATGATGATGCATTACCGAGTGGGCCTAGAGATACCTCTCCGTCATACAGAGTGACAAATCCCTATCTCGATTCATGCCAACCCAACAGACACTTTCGGAGATACCTGTAGTGCACCTTTATAGCCACCCAGTTACGTTGTGACGTTTGGTACACCCAAAGCATTCCTACGGTATCCGGGAGTTGCACAATCTCGTGGCCTAAGGAAACGATATTTGACATTAGAAAAGCTCTAGCAAAACGAACTACACGATCTTGAGCTATGCTTAGGATTGGGTCTTGTCCATCACATCATTCTCCTAATGATGTGATCCCGTTATCAATGACATCAAATGTCCATGGTCAGGAAACCGCAACCATCTATTGATCAACGAGCTAGTCAACTAGAGGCTTACTAGGGACATATCACGGTCTATGTATTCACACATGTATTACGGTTTCCGATTAATACAATTATAGCATGAACAACAGACAATTATCATGAACAAGGGAATATATAATAATAACCACTTTAGTATTGCCTCTAGGGCATATTTGCAACAGTCTCCCACTTGCACTAGAGTCAATAATCTAGTTCACATCGCCATGTGATTAACACTCATAGTTCACATCGCCATGTGACTAACACCTAAAGAGTTTACTAGAGTTAATAATCTAGTTCACATCGACATGTGATTAACACCCAAGAGTTTACTAGAGTCAATAATCTAGTTCACATCAGCATGTGATTAACACTAAATGAGTTCTAGGGTTTGAGCATGTTATGCTTACGAGAGAGGTTTTAGTCAACGGGTCTGCAACATTCAGATCCGTGTGTTCTTCGCAAATCTCTATTTCATATTGTAGATGTTGCTACTATGCTCCACTTGGAGCTATTCCAAATTGTTGCTCCACTATACGTATCCGGTTTGCTACTCAGAGTCATCCGGATAGGTGTTAAAGCTTGCATCGATGTAGCCCTTTACGCCGAACTCTTTATCACCTCCATAACCGAGAAACATTTCCTTATTCCTGAGGACAATTTTGACCGTTGTCCAATGATCCACTCCTGGATCACTCTTGTACCCCCTTGCCAGACTCGTGGCAAGGCACATATCAGGTGTGGTACACAGCATGGCATATCGTATAGAGCCTATGGCTAAGGCATAGGGGACGACCTTCGTCCTTTCTCTTTCTTCTGCCGTGGTCGAGCTTCAAGTCTTAACTTCACACCTTACAACTCAGGCCAGAACTCCTTCTTTGACTGATCCATCTTGAACTCCTTCAAGATCATGTCAAGGTATGCGCTCTGTGAAAGTCTTATCAGGCATCTTGGTCTATCTCTATAGATCTTGATACCCAATATGTAAGCAGTTTTACACGGGTCTTCCTTTGAAAAACTCCATTCAAAGAACCCTTTATGCTTTCCAGAAATTCTACATCATTCCTGATCAACAATATGTCATCCACATATACTTATCAAAATGTTGTAGTGCTCCCACTCACTTTCTTGCAAATACAAGTTTCTTGCAAATACAAGTTTCTTGCAAAATTTGTATAAACCCAAATGCTTTGATCACCTCATCAAAGCGTATGTTCCAACCCCAAGATGCTTGCTCCAGTCCATAGAAGGACCACTGGAGTTTGCATACCTTTTAGCATCCTTAGGATCGACAAAACCTTCTGGTTGTATCACACACAGCCTTTCCTGACGAAAACCGTCAAGGAAACTTTGTTTTGACATCCATCTGCAAGATTTCATAAATGAAAATGCAGCAACTGCTAACATAATTCAAACAGACTTTAGCATCGCTATGATTGAGAAGGCCTCATCACAGTCAACTCCTTGAACTTGTCGGAAACTTCTTTGAGACAAGTCAACCTTCATAAATGGTGACATTACCATCAGCGTCTGTCTTCTTCTTAAAGATCCATTTATTCTCAATGGCTTGCCGATCATCGGGCAAGTCCACCAAAGTCCATACTTTGTTCTCATACATGGATCCTCTCTTGGATTTCATAGCTTCCAGCCATTTGTTGGAATCCGGGCCCACCATTGTTTCTTCATAGCTCATAGGTTCATCGTTGTCCAACAACATGACCTTTAAGACAGGGTTACCACTCAGAAGTTGTACACACCCTTGTCGACCTACGAGGTTCGGTAGTAACTTGATCTGAAGCTCCATGATCATCATCATTAGCTTTCTCTTCAACTGAGGTAGGTGCCACAGAAACATCTTTCTGGGCTGCGCTACTCTCTGGTTGAAGTAAAGGTTCAACAACCACATCAAGTTCTATCTGTTGGGGAACGTAGTAATTTCAAAAAAATTCCTATGCACACGCAAGATCATGGTGATGCATAGCAACGAGAGGGGAGAGTGTTGTCCACGTACCCTCGTTGACCGAAAACGGAAGCGTTAACACAACGTGGTTGATGTGGTCGTACGTCTTCACGATCCGACCGATCAAGTACCGAACGCACGGCACCTCCGAGTTCAGCACACGTTCAACTCGATGACGTCCCTCGAACTCCGATCCAGCCGAGTGTTGAGGGAGAGTTTCGTCAGCATGACGGCGTGGTGACGATGATGATGTTCTACCGACGCAGGGCTTCGCCTAATCACCGCTACCATATTATCGAGGTGTAATATGGTGGAGGGGCACCGCACACGGCTAAGAGATCAATCATCAATTGTTGTGTCTCTGGGGTGCCCCCCTGCCCCCGTATATAAAGGAGTAAGGGGGAGGCGGCCGGCCTAGGAGGAGGGCGCGCCAAGGGGGGAGTCCTACTCCCACCGGGAGTAGGACTCCTCCTTTCCTTGTTGGAGTAGGAAAAGGGAAGGGAGAAGGAGAAAGAAGGAAGGGGGTGCCCCCCCTCCCTAGTCCAATTCGGACTAGTCCATGGGGAGGGGTGCGGCCACCCTTTGGGGCCTTTCTCTCCTTTCCCGTATGGCCCATTAAGGCCCAATACGAATTCCCGTAACTCTCCGGTACTCCGAAAAATACCCGAATCACTCGGAACCTTTCCGATGTCCGAATATAGTCGTCCAATATATCGATCTTTACGTCTCGACCATTTCGAGGCTCCTCGTCAAGTCCCTGATCTCATCCGGGACTCCGAACTCCTTCGGTACATCAAAACATATAAACTCATAATATAACCGTCATCGTAACGTTAAGCGTGCGGACCCTACGGGTTCGAGAACTATGTAGACATGACCGAGACACCTCTCCGGTCAATAACCAATAGCGGAACCTGGATGCTCATATTGGCTCCCACATATTCTACGAAAATCTTTATCAGTCAAACCGCATAACAACATACGTTGTTCTCTTTGTCCTCGGTATGTTACTTGCCCGAGATTCGATCGTCAGTATCTCAATACCTAGTTCAATATCGTTACCGGCAAGTCTCTTTACTCGTTCCGTAATACATCATCCCGCAACTAACTCATTAATTACAATGCTTGCAAGGCTTATAGTGATGTGCATTACTGAGTGGGCCAAGAGATACCTCTCCAACAATCGGAGTGACAAATCCTAATCTCGAAATACGACAACCCAACAAGTACCTTTGGAAGCACCTGTAGAGCACCTTTATAATCACCCAGTTACGTTGTAACGTTTGGTAGCACACAAAGTGTTCCTCCGGTAAACGGGAGTTGCATAATCTCATAGTCATAGGAACATGTATAAGTCATGAAGAAAGCAATAGCAACATACTAAATGATCGAGTGCTAAACTAACGGAATGGGTCAAGTCAGTCACATCATTCTCCTAATGATGTGATCTCGTTAATCGAATGACAACCCATGTCAATGGCTAGGAAACTTAACCATCTTTGATCAACGAGCTAGTCAAGTAGAGGCATACTAGTGACACTCTGTTTGTCTATGTATTCACACATGTATTATGTTTCCGGTTAATACAATTCTAGCATGAATAATAAACATTTATCATGATATAAGGAAATAAATAATAACTTTATTATTGCCTCTAGGGCATATTTCCTTCAGTCTCCCACTTGCACTAGAGTCAATAATCTAGTTCACATCGCCATGTGATTTAACATCAATAGTTCACATCACCATGTGATTAACACCCATAGTTCACATCGTCATGTGATCAACACCCAAAGGGTTTACTAGAGTCAGTAATCTAGTTCACATCGCTATGTGATTAACACCCAAAGAGTACTAAGGTGTGATCATGTTTTGCTTGTGAGATAATTTTAGTCAACGGGTCTGTCACATTCAGATCCGTAAGTATTTTGCAAATTTCTATGTCTACAATGCTCTGCACGGAGCTACTCTAGCTAATTGCTCCCACTTACAATATGTATCCAGATTGAGACTTAGAGTCATCTGGATTAGTGTCAAAATTTGCATCGACGTAACTCTTTACGACGAACTCTTTTTTTGTCACCTCCATAATCGAGAAACATATCCTTATTCCACTAAGGATAATTTTGACCGCTGTCCAGTGATGTACTCCTAGATCACTATTGTACTCCCTTGCCAAAATCAATGTAGGGTATACAATAGATCTGGTACACAGCATGGCATACTTTATAGAACCTATGGCCAAGGCATAGGGAATGACTTTCATTCTCTTTCTATCTTCTGCCGTGGTCGGGCTTTGAGTCTTACTCAATTTCACACCTTGTAACACGGGCAAGAAACTCTTTCTTTGACTGTTCCATTTTGAACCACTTCAAAATCTTGTTAAGGTATGTACTCATTGAAAAAACTTATCAAGCGTCTTGATCTATCTCTATAGATCTTGATGCTCAATATGTAAGCAGCTTCACCGAGGTCTTTCTTTGAAAAACTCCTTTCAAACACTCCTTTATGCTTTGCAGAATAATTCTACATTATTTCCGATCAACAATATGTCATTCACATATACTTATTAGAAATGCTGTAGTGCTCCCACTCACTTTCTTGTAAATACAGGCTTCACCGCAAGTCTGTATAAAACTATATCCTTTGATCAACTTATCAAATCGTATATTCCAACTCCGAGATACTTGCACCAGTCCATAGATGGATCGCTGGAGCTTGCATATTTTGTTAGCACCTTTAGGATTGACAAAACCTTCTGGTTGCATCATATACAACTCTTCTTTAATAAATCCATTAAGGAATGCAGTTTTGTTTATCCATTTGCCAGATTTCATAAAATGCGGCAATTGCTAACATGATTCGGACAGACTTAAGCATAGATACGAGTGAGAAACTCTCATCGTACTCAACACCTTAAACTTGTCGAAAACCTTTTGCGACAATTCTAGCTTTGTAGATAGTAACACTACTATCAGCGTCCGTCTTCCTCTTGAAGATCCATTTATTTTCAATGGCTCGCCGATCATTGGGCAAGTCAATCAAAGTCCATACTTTGTTCTCATATATGGATCTCATCTCAGATTTCATGGCCACAAGCCATTTCACGGAATCTGGGCTCATCATTGCTTCCTCATAGTTCGTAGGTTTGTCATGGTCAAATAACATGACCTCCAGAACAGGATTACCGTACCACTCTGGTGTGGATCTCACTCTGGTTTACCTACGAGGTTTGGTAGTAACTTGATCTGAAGTTACATGATCATCATCATTAACTTCCTCACTAATTGACGTAGGAGTCACAGGAACAGATTTCTGTGCTGAACTAATTTCCAATAAGGGAGCAGGTACAGTTACCTCATCAAGTTCTACTTTCCTCCCACTCACTTCTTTCGAGAGAAAACTCCTTCTCTAGAAAGGATCCATTCTTAGCAACGAATGTCTTGCCTTCGGATCTGTGATAGAAGGTGTACCCAACTGTCTCCTTTTGGTATCCTATGAAGACACATTTCTCCGATTTGGTTTTGAGCTTATCAGGATGAAACCTTTTCACATAAGCATCGCAACCCCAAACTTTAAGAAACGACAACTTTGGTTTCTTGCCAAACCACAGTTCATAAGATGTCGTCTCAACGGATTTAGATGGTACCCTATTTAACGTGAATGCAGCCGTCTCTAATACATAACCCCAAAACGATAGTGGTAGATCGGTAAGAGACATCATATATCGCACCATATCTAATAAAGTACGGTTACGATGTTCGGACACACCATTACACTGTGGTGTTCCAGGTGGCGTGAGTATTGAAACTATTTCACATTGTTTTAACTGAAGGCCAAACTCGTAACTCAAATACTCTTATCCACGATCAGATCGTAGAAACTTTATTTTCTTGTTACGATGATTTTCCACTTCACTCTGAAATTATATGAACTTTTCAAATGTTTCAGACTTCTGTTTCATTAAGTAGATATACCCATATCTGCTCAAATCTTCTGTGAAGGTCGGAAATAATGATACCTGCTACGAGCCTCAATATTCATCGGACCACATACATCTGTATGTATGATTTCCAACAAATCTGTTGCTCTCTCCATAGTTCCGGAGAACGGCATTAGTCATCTTGCCCATGAGGCACGGTTCGCAAGCATCAAGTGATTCATAATCAAGTGATTCCAAAATCCCATCAGTATGGAGTTTCCTCATGCGCTTTACACAATTATGACCTAAACGGCAGTGCCACAAATAAGTTGCACTATCATTATTAACTTTGCATCTTTTGGCTTCATTATTATGAATATGTGTATCACTACGATCGAGATCCAACAAACCATTTTATTGGGTGTATGACCATAGAAGGTTTTATTCATGTAAACAGAACAACAATTATTCTCTAATTTAAATGAATAACCGTATTGCAACAAACATGATCAAATCATATTCATGCTCAACGCAAACACCAAATAACAATTATTTAGTTTCAACACTAATCCCGAAAGTATAGGGAGTGTGCGATGATGATCATATCAATCTTGGAACCACTTCCAATACACATCGTCACTTCATCCTTAACTAGTTTCTATTCATTATGCAACTCCCGTTTCGAGTTACTACTCTTTAGCAATTGAGCCAGTATCAAATACCGAGGGGTTGCTATAAACACTAGTAAAGTACACATCAATAACATGTATATCCAATATACCTTTGTTCACTTTGCCATCCTTCTTATCCACCAAATACTTGGGGTAGTTCCGCTTCCAGTGACCAGTCCCTTTGCAGTAGAAGCACTTAGTCTCAGGCTTAGGTACAGACTTGGGCTTCTTCACTTGAGTAGCAACTTGCTTGTCGTTCTTCTTGAAGTTCCCCTTCTTCCCTTTGCCCTTTTCTTGAGACTAGTGGTCTTGTCAATCATCAACACTTGATGCTCTTTCTTGATTTCTACCTTCGTCGACTTCAACATCACGAAGAGCTCGGGAATCGTTTTCGCCATCCCTTGCGTACTATAGTTCATCACGAAGTTCTAGTATCTTGGTGATGGTGACTAGAGAATTCTGTCAAACACTATTTTATCTGGAAGATTAACTCCCACTTGATTCAAGCGATTGTAGTATCCAGACAATCTGAGCACATGCTCACTGCTTGAGCTATTCTCCTCCATCTTTCAGCTATAGAACTTGTTGGAGACTTCATATCTCTCAACTCGGGTATTTGCTTGAAATATTAACTTCAACTCCTGGAACATCTCATATGGTCCATGACGTTCAAAACGTCTTTGAAGTCCCGATTCTAAGCCGTTAAGCATGGTGCACTAAACTATCAAGTAGTCATCATATTGAGCTAGCCAAACGTTCATAACGTCTGCATCTGCTGCTGCAATAGGTCTATCACCTAGCGGTGCATCAAGGACATAATTTTTTTTGTGCAGCAATGAGGATAATCCTCAGATCACGGATCCAATCCGCATCTTTGCTACTAACATCTTTCAACATAATTTTTTTCTAGGAACATATCAAAAATAAACACAGGGAAGCAACAAGGCGAGCTATTGATCTACAACATAATTTGCAAAATACTATCAGGACTAAGTTCATGATAAATTTAAGTTCAATTAATCATATTACTTAAGAACTCCCACTTAGATAGACATCCCTCTAATCATCTAAGTGATTACGTGATCCAAATCAACTAAACCATAACCGATCATCACATGAAATGGAGTAGTTTTCAACGGTGAACATCACTATGTTGATCATATCTACTATATGATTCACGCTCGACCTTTCGGTCTCAGTGTTCCGAGGCCATATCTGCATATGCTAGGCTCGTCAAGTTTAACCTAAGTATTCCGCGTGTGCAACTGTTTTGCACCCGTTGTATTTGAACGTAGAGCCTATCACACCCGATCATCACGTGGTGTCTCAGCACGAAGAACTTTCACAACGGTGCATACTCAGGGAGAACACTTTTATCTTGAAATTTTAGTGAGAGATCATCTTATAATGCTACCGTCAATCAAAGCAAGATAAGATGCATAAAAGATAAACATCACATGCAATCAATATAAGTGATATGATATGGCCATCATCATCTTGTGCTTGTGATCTCCATCTCCGAAGCACCGTCATGATCACCATCGTCACCGGCGCGACACCTTGATCTCCATCGTAGCATCGTTGTCGTTTCGCCAACTATTGCTTTTACGACTATCGCTACCGCTTAGTGATAAAGTAAAACAATTACATGGCGATTGCATTGCATACAATAAAGCGACAACCATATGGCTCCTGCCAGTTGCCGATAACTCGGTTACAAAACATGATCATCTCATACAATAAAATATAGCATCACGTCTTGACCATATCACATCACAACATGCCCTGAAAAAACAAGTTAGACGTCCTCTACTTTGTTGTTGCAAGTTTTACGTGGCTGCTACGGGCTTAGCAAGAACCGTTCTTACCTACGCATCAAAACCACAACGATAGTTTGTCAAGTTGGTGCTGTTTTAACCTTCGCAAGGACCGGGCGTAGCCATACTCGGTTCAACTAAATTGAGAGAGACAGACACCCGCCAGTCACCTTTAAGCAACGAGTGCTCGCAACGGTGAAACCAGTCTCGCGTAAGCGTACGCGTAATGTCGGTCCGGGCCGCTTCATCTCACAATACCGCTGAACCAAAATATGACATGCTGGTAAGCAGTATGACTTATATCGCCCACAACTCACTTGTGTTCTACTCGTGCATATAACATCAACGCACAAAACCAGGCTCGGATGCCACTGTTGGGGAACGTAGTAATTTCAAAAAAATTCCTACGCACACGCAATATCATGGTGATGCATAGCAACGAGAGGGGAGAGTGTTGTCCACGTACCCTCGTAGACCGAAAGCGGAAGCGTTAACACAACGCGGTTGATGTAGTCGTACGTCTTCACGATCCGACCGATCAAATATCGAACGCACGGCACCTCTGAGTTCAGCACACGTTCAGCTCGATGACGTCCCTCGAACTCCGATCCAGCCGAGTGTTGAGGGAGAGTTTCGTCAGCACGACGGCGTGGTGACGATGATGATGTTCTACCGACGCAGGGCTTCGCCTAAGCACCGCTACGATATCATCGAGGTGTAATATGGTGGAGGGGGGCACCGCACACGGCTAAGAGATCAATCATCAATTGTTGTGTCTCTGGGGTGCCCCCTGCCCCCGTATATAAAGGAGTAAGGGGGGAGGCGGCCGGCCTAGGAGGAGGGCGCGCCAAGGGGGGAGTCCTACTCCCACCGGGAGTAGGACTCCTCCTTTCCTTGTTGGAGTAGGAAAAGGGAAGGGAGAAGGAGAAAGAACGAAGGGGGTGCCCCCCTCCCTAGTCCAATTCGGACTAGTCCATGGGGAGGGGTGCGGCCACCCTTTGGGGCCTTTCTCTCCTTTCCCGTATGGCCCATTAAGGCCCCATACGAATTCCCGTAACTCTCCGGTACTCCGAAAAATACCCGAATCACTCGGAACCTTTCTGATGTCCGAATATAGTCGTCCATATATCGATCTTTACGTCTCGACCATTTCGAGACTCCTCGTCAAGTCCCGGATCTCATCCGGGACTCCGAACTCCTTCGGTACATCAAAACATATAAACTCATAATATAACCGTCATCGTAACGTTAAGCGTGCGGACCCTATGGGTTCGAGAACTATGTAGACATGACCGAGACACCTCTCCGGTCAATAACCAATAGCGGAACCTGGATGCTCATATTGGCTCCCACATGTTCTACGAAGATCTTTATCGGTCAAACCGCATAACAACATACGTTGTTCCCTTTGTCATCGGTATGTTACTTGCCCGAGATCCGATCGTCGGTATCTCAATACCTAGTTCAATCTCGTTACCGGCAAGTCTCTTTACTCATTCCGTAATACATCATCCCGCAACTAACTCATTAGTTACAATGCTTGCAAGGCTTATAGTGATGTGCATTACTGAGTGGGCCCAGAGATACCTCTCCGACAATCGGAGTGACAAATCCTAATCTCAAAATACGCTAACCCAACAAGTACCTTTGGAAGCACCTGTAGAGCACCTTTATAATCACCCAGTTACGTTGTGACGTTTGGTAGCACACAAAGTGTTCCTCCGGTAAGCGGGAGTTGCATAATCTCATAGTAATAGGAACATGTATAAGTCATGACGAAAGCAATAGCAACATACTAAACGATCGAGTGCTAAGCTAACGGAATGGGTCAAGTCAATCACATCATTATCCTAATGATGTGATCTCGTTAATCAAATGACAACCCATGTCAATGGCTAGGAAACTTAACCATCTTTGATCAACGAGCTAGTCAAATAGAGGCATACTAGTGACACTCTGTTTGTCTATGTATTCACACATGTATTATGTTTCCGGTTAATACAATTCTAGCATGAATAATAAACATTTATCATGATATAAGGAAATAAATAATAACTTTATTATTGCCTCTAGGGCATATTTCCTTCACTATCTTCCTCCCACTCAATTCTTTCGAGAGAAACTCTTTCTCTGGAAAGGACCTGTTCCTAGCGACAAACACTTTGCCCTCAGATCTAAGATAGAATGTATACCCAATTGTCTTGTTTGGGTATTCTATGAAGACACAATTTTCCGCTTTGGGTTCGTGCTTATCCGGCCGAAGCCTATCGACATAAGCATCGTAGCCCCAAACCTTAAAAAACCACAACTTAGGTTTCTTGCCAAACCATAGTTCACACGGTGTCGTCTCCACGGACTTAGATGGTGCCCTATTTAAAGTGAATGTAATTGTCTCTAATGCATAACCCCAAAATGATAGCGGTAGATCGGTAAGAGACATCATAGATTGCACCATATCCAATAGGGTGCGACTACGACGTTCGGACACACCATTACGCTATGGTGTTCCAGGTGGCGTCAACTGTGAAACGATTCCACCTTTTCTTTAGTGATTACCAAACTCATAATTCAGATATTCTCCCCTTGATCAGATCGTAGGAACTTGATCTTCTTGTTATGATGATTCTCAACTTCACTCTGAAATTGCTTGAACTTTTCAAATGTTTCAGACTTATGCTTCATTAAGTAAATATACCCATATCTACTCAATTCATCGGTGAAGGTGAGAAAATAACGATCTCCACTGCGTGCGTCAACACTCATCGGACCGCACACATCAGCATGTGTGATTTCCAACAAGTCACTTGCCCGTTCCATTGTTCCAGAAAACGGGGTTTTAGTCATCATGCCTATGAGGCATGGTTCGCATGTGTCAAGTGATTCAAAATCAAGTGACTCCAAAAGTCCATTAGCATGGAGGTTCTTCAAGCTCTTTACACAAATATGACCTAAGGGGCAGTGCCACAAGAAAGTGGTACTATCATTATCAACTCTACATCTTTTGGCATCAATGTTACCAACATGTGTATCACTACGACCGAGATTCAATAAACCATTCACATTGGGTGCATGACCATAGAAGGTATTATTCATGTAAACAGAATAACCATTATTCTCTGACTTAAATGAATAACCGTATTGCAATAAACATGATCTAATCATGTTCATGCTCAACGCAGACACCAATGCAAACAATATTTATCTGGGTTTACCACTAATCTCGAAGGTAGAGGGTGTGTGCGATGGTGATCATATCATCCTTGGAAACACTTCCAACACATATCGTCACCTCGCCCTTAGCTAGTCTCCATTTACCGCAGCTTTTGTTTCGAGTTACCAATATTAGCAACTGAACCGGTATCTAATACCCATGTGCTACTAGGAGTACTAGTAAGGTACACATCAATAACACATATATCAAATATACTTTTGTTGAAGTTGCCAGCCTTCTTATCTACCAAGTATTTGATGCAGTTCCGCTACCAGTGACCGTTCCCCTAATAGAAGCACTTCGCCTCGGGTTTGGGTTCTTGGGTTTCTTCACTGGAGCGGCAACTGGCTTTCCATTCATGAAGTTTCCCTTATTGCCCTTGCCCTTCTTTGAAACCAGTGGTGTTGTTAACCATCAACACTTGATGCTCCTTCTTGACTTCTACCTTTACGGCCTTCAGCACGATGAATAGCTCTGGGATCAACTTCCCTTGCATGGTATAGTTCATCACGAAGCTCTAGTTGGCTTGGTGATAGTGACTGGAGAACTCCGTCAATCACTTCTCTTATCTGGAAGATTAACTCCCACTTCAAGCGATTAAAGTACCCAGACATTCTGAGCACATGCTCGCTGGCTGAGCTATTCTCCTCAATCTTGTGGGCAAAGATCTTGTCATAGGTCTCAAACCTCTCAACACAGGCATGAGCCTGAAATACCAATTTCAGCTCTTGGAACATCTCATATGTTCCATGGTGTTCAAAACGCTTTTGGAGCCCTGACTCTAAACCGCAAAGCATGGCGCACTAAACTATCAGGTAGTCATCAGAACATGTCTGCCAGATGTTCACAACATCCACGGACGACGCCAAAGGGGTTGGCACACCGAGCGGTGCATCAAGGACAGAAGCCTTCTGTGTAGCAGTGAGGACAATCCTCAGACTACCGCCCTAGTTTGCACAATTGCTTACAATATCTTTCAACTTAGTCTTTCTCTAGGAACGTATTAAAACAAGGAGCTAAAGCGCGAGCTATTAGTCCACAACATAATTTGCAAAGAAAATTTAGACTACGTTCATGATAATTAAGTTCATCTAATCAAATTATTTAATGAACTCCCACTCAGATAGACATCCCTCTAGTCATCTAAGTGATACATGATCCGAATCGAGTAGGCCGTGTCTGATCATCACGTGAGACGGACTAGTCATCAACTGTGAACTTCTCCATGTTGATCGTATCTGCTATACGACTTAGGTTCGACCTTTTGGTCTCTCGTGTTTCGAGGCCATGTCTGTACATGCTAGGCTCGTCAAGTCAACCTAAGTGTTTCGCATGTGTAAATCTGGATTACACCCGTTGTATGCGAACGTTAAAATCTATCACACCCGATCATCACGTGGTGCTTCGAAACAACGAACCTTCGCAACGGTGCACAGTTAGCAGGAAAAAATTTCTAGAAATTTTAGTGAGGGGTCATCTTATTTATGCAACCGTCGTTCTAAGCAAATAAGATGTAAACATGACAAACATCACATGCAAATCATAAAGTGACATGATATGGCCAATATTATCTTGCGCCTTTGATCTACATCTTCGAAGCGCGGCATGATCACCTTCGTCACCGGCATGATACCATGATCTCCATCATCGTGTCTTCATGAAGTTGTCTCGCCAACTATTACTTCTACTACTATGGCTAATGGTTAGCAATAAAGTAGAGTAATTACATGGCATTTTCATTGACATGCAGGTCATACAATAAATTAAGACAACTCCTATGGCTCCTGCCGGTTGTCATACTAATCGACATGCAAGTCGTGATTCCTATTACAAGAACATGATCAATCTCATTCATCACATCCTTTTGGCCATATCACATCACATAGCATACCTTGCAAAAACAAGTTAGACGTCCTCTAATTGTTGTTGCATGTTTTACGTGGCTGCTATGGGTTTCTAGCAAGAACATTTCTTACCTACACAAATTCCACAACGGTGATATGCCAATTGCTCTTTACCCTTCATAAGGACCCTCTTCATCGAATCTGATCTGACTAAACTGGGAGAGACAGACACCCGCTAGCCACCTTATGCATCAAGTGCATGTCAGTCGGTGGAACCAGTCTCACGTAAGCGTACGTGTCAGGTCGGTCCAGGCCGCTTCATCCCACAATGCTGCCGAATGAAGATAAGACTAGTAACGGCAAGATAATTGACCAAATCATCGCCCACAACTAGTTTGTGCTCTACTCGTGCATAGAATCTACGCATAGACCTAGCTCATGATGCCACTGTTGGGGAACGTAGTAATAATTCAAAATTTTCCTATGTGTCACCAAGATCAATCTAGGAGATACTAGCAACGAGAGAGAGGGAGTGCATCTTCATACCCTTGAAGATCACTAAGCGGAAGCGTTACAAGAACGCGGTTGATGGAGTCATACTCGTGGCGATTGAAATCGCGGAAGATCCGACCTAGCGCTGAACGGACGGCGCCTCCGTGTTCAACACACGTATAGCCCTGGGACGTCTCCTCCTTCTTGATCCAGCAAGGGGAGAGGAGAAATTGAGGGAGAACTCTGGCAGCACGATAGCGTGGTGGTGGAGCTTGTGGTTCTCCTGCAGGGCTTCGCTAAGCACTATGGAGGAGGAGGAGGAGGTATTGGAGGAGGAGAGGGCTGCGCCAGAGGAGGGGGTGCGGCTGCCCTCTCTCTACCTCACTATATATAGGGGGAAGGGGTGAGGAGGAGGCGCCCTAGGGTTTCCCTAGGGAGGGGCAGCGGCCACAGGGGAAACCCTAGATGGGTTTGGGCGCCCCCACCCCTAGGAAACTTGCCGCCCAAGCTGGGAGGGATGGGTGCCCTAGGGGAGGCGCCCCCACCTCTCCACGTTATGTGAGATGGGGTGGGAGGGGCGCACAGCCCCTTAGTGGGCTGATGTGCCCCCTCCCCTTGGCCCATAAGGCCCCCCGACGCTTGTCGGGGCCTCCGAAACCCCTTTTGGACACGCTGGTCGTCACCCGGTACCCCCGGAACCATTCCAGACTCCAATACCCTTCGTCCAATATATCGATCTTCATCTCCGGACCATTCCGGAGCTCCTCGTGATATCCGAGATCTCATCCGGGACTCCGAACAACCTTCGGTAACACATAATATTCCCATTACAAGTCTAGCATCACCGAACTTTAAGTGTGTAGACCCTACGGGTTCGGTAACCATGCAGACATGAGCGAGACACCTCTCCGGTCAATAACCAATAGCGGGATCTGGATACCCATATTGGTTCCCACATGTTCCACGATGATCTCATCGGATGAACCACGACAGCGGGGATTCAATCAATCACGTATTCAATTCCCTTTGTCTATCGTTATGTCACTTGCCCGAGATTCGATCGTCGGTATCCCCATACCTTGTTCAATCTCATTACCGGCAAGTCTCTTTACGCGTTCCGTAACGCATGATCCCATGACTAACTCCTTAGTCACATTGAGCTCATTATGATGCTGCATTACCGAGTGGGCCCAGAGATACCTCTCCGTCAAACGGAGTGACAAATCCCAATCTCGATTCGTGCCAACCCAACAGACACTTTCGGAGATACCTGTAGTGCACCTTTATAGCCACCCAGTTATGTTGTGACGTTTGGTACACCCAAAGCATTCCTACGGTATCCGGGAGTTGCATAATGTCATGGTCTAAGGAAACGATACTTGACATTAGAAAAGCTCTAGCAAAACGAACTACATGATCTTATGCTATGCTTAGGATTGGGTCTTGTCCATCACATCATTCTCCTAATGATGTAATCCCGTTATCAATGACATCCAATGTACATGTTTAGGAAACCGCAACCATCTGTTGATCAACGAGCTAGTCAACTAGAGGCTTACTAGGGACATATCACGGTCTATGTATTCACACATGTATTACGGTTTCCGGTTAATACAATTATAGCATGAACAACAGACAATTATCATGAACTAGGAAATATATAATAATAACCACTTCATTATTGCCTCTAGGGCATATTTCCAACAAGTGGAACAGTTCCGGCAGCACGACAGTGTGGTGACGGTGATGGTGAACCTATCTCCGCAGGCCTTCGCCTAAGCACTATGAAAAATATGACCGAGGGTGTAAACGATGAAGGGGGTGCCGCACACGGCTAGCAATTGTTGTGGTTGTGCTAGGCGCCCCCCTCCCACATATATATTGGTGGGGGAGGAGGGAGCAGCCAGGAGGTGCCCCCAAATAGGTTGAATCCTACTTCGGGTCCTTCCCAAGTGGCGCCCCCCTTACCATATTTGTCGGAGGGGGAAAGGAAAGGGGGAAGAGGGAAGGAAGGGGGAGGCCGAATCCCCCTTCCTTTCCCCACTTGGGCGGCTGCCATTGGGGGTGCGCCAACCCCTTGTGGGCTGGTGTGCTCCCCTATAATGGCCCAATAGGCCCATTACCCTCCCGGGGGTGTCCGGTACCCCCTCTGGTGTTCCGATGACTACCCGGTACAATCTGAAACACTTCCGGTGTCCGAATTGTTGGGGAACGTAGTATTTCAAAAATTTCCTACGATCACGCAAGATCTATCTAGGAGAAGTATAGCAACGAGTGGGGTGAGTGTGTCCACGTACCCTCATAGACCGAAAGCGGAAGCGTTTAGTAACGCGGTTGATGTAGTCGAACGTCTTCGCGATCCAAACGATCCAAGCGCCGAACGTACGGCACCTCCGCGTTCAGCACACGTTCAGCTCGATGACATACCTCGAGCTCTTGATCCAGTTGAGGACGAGGGAGAGTTTTTTTAGCACGACGGCGTGGCGATGGTGATGATGAAGTTACCGGCGCAGGGCTTCGCCTAAGCACTACGGCGATATGACCGATGTGTGTAATTGTGGAGGGGGGCACCGCACACGACTAAGAGAAGACTTGGTATGTCTTTGTGGTTCCCCCTCCCACGTATATAAAGGAGGGGGGAAGAGGAGGCCGACCCTAGAGGGGGCGCGCCAAAGGGGGGAGTCCTACTTGGACTCCCGGTCCAAGTAGGATTCGCCCCCCCCCCCTTCCTATTCCAACTAGGAGAAGGAGGGAAGGGAGAAGAGGGGAGAAGGAAAGGGGTCCGCCCCCCCCCCCCAACCCTAGTTCAATTCATTTTGGGCTTGGGGGCGCGCGCCTCCACCTGACCGCTGCCTCCTCTCTCCACAAGGGCCCATGAAGGCCCATTAACTCCCCGGGGGGTTCCGGTAACCTCCCGGTACTCCAGAAAATTGCCCGAACATCCCGGAACCATTCCAATATCCAAATGCAACCTTCCAATATATCAATATTTATGTCTCAGCCATTTCGAGACTCCTCGTCATGTCCGTGATCTTATCCGGGACTCCGAACAAACTTCGGTTCATCAAATCACATAACTCATAATACAAAATGTCATCAAACGTTCAGTGTGCGGACCCTACGGGTTCGAGAACTATGTAGACATGACCGAGACACATCTATGGTCAATAACTAATAGCGCAACCTAGATGCTCATATTGGCTCCTACATATTCTATGAAGATCTTTATCGGTCAAACCGCATAACAACATACGTCATTCCCTTCGTCATCGGTATGTTACTTGCCCGAGATTCGATCGTCGGTATCATCATACCTAGTTCAATCTCGTTACCGGCAAGTCTCTTTACTCGTTTCGTACTGCATCATCCCGCAACTAACTCATTAGTCGCATTGCTTGCAAGGCTTATAGTGATGTGCATTACCGAGAGGGCCCAGAGATACCTCTCCGATACACGGAGTGACAAATCCTAATCTTGATCTATGCCAACCCAACAAACACCTTCAGAAACACCTGTAGAGCATCTTTATAATCACCCCGTTATGTTTTGATGTTTGATAGCACACAAGGTGTTCCTCCGGTATTCGGGAGTTGCATAATCTCATAGTCAAAGGAATATGTATAAGTCATGAAGAAAGCAATAGCAATAAAACTTAACGATCATTATGCTAAGCTAACGGATGGGTCTTGTCCATCACATGATTCTCCTAATGATGTGATCCTGTTAATCAAATGACAACACATGTCTATGGTTAGGAAACTTAACCATCCTTGATCAACGAGCTAGTCTAGTAGAGGCTTACTAGGGACACGGTGTTTTGTCTATGTATCCACACATGTATCAAGTTTCCGGTTAATAAAATTCGAGCATGGATAATAAACATTTATCATGATATAAGGAAATATAAAATAACAACTTTATTATTGCCTCTAGGGTATATTTCCTTCAATCTCCCACTTGCACTAGAGTCAATAATCTAGTTCACATCGCCATGTGATTTAACACCAATAGTTCACATCGTCATGTGATTAACATCCTATAGTTCACATCGCCATGTGACCAATACCCAAAGGGTTTAGAGTCAATAATCTATTTCACATCGCCATGTGATTAACACCCAAAGAGTACTAAGGTGTGATAATGTTTTGCTTGTGAGAGAAGTTTACTCAACGGGTCTACCACATTCACATTCGTATGTTTTGCAAATTTCTATGTCTACAATGCTCTGCACGGAGCTACTCTTGCTAATTGCTCCCACTTTCAATATGTATCCATATTGAGAGTCAGAGTCATCCAGATCAGTGTCAAAGCTTGCATCGATGTAACCCTTTTACGACGAACTCTTTGTCACCTCCATAACCGAGAAACATATCCTTATACCACTAAGGATAATTTTGACCGCTGTCCAGTGATCCACTCCTGGATCACTATTGTACCCTCTTGCCAAACTCATGATGAGGTACACAATAGGTTTGGTACACAGCATAGCATACTTTATAGAACCTATGACTGAGGCATAGGGAATGACTTTCATTCTCTTTCTATTTTCTGCCGTGGTCGGGTTTTGAGTCTTACTCAACTTCACACCTTGCAATACAGGCAAGAACTCCTTCTTTGACTGTTCCGTTTTGAACTACTTCAAAATCTTGTCAATGTATTGTTGGGGAACGTAGTAATATCAAAAAAAATCCTATGCACACGCAAGATCATGGTGATGCATAGCAACGAGAGGGGAGAGTATTGTCTACGTACCCTCGTAGACCGTAAGCGGAAGCGTTTTATCAACGCGGTTGATGTAGTCGTACGTCTTCACGATCCGACCGATCCAAGTACCGAACGCACGGCACCTCCGAGTTCTGCACACGTTCAGCTCGATGACGTCCTCGCCTTCTTGATCCAGCAAGACGGGCGAAGTAGTAGATGAGTTCCGACAGCACGACGGCATGGTGACGGTGTTGGTGAAGAACAATCTCCGCAGGGCTTCGCCTAAGCACTACGAAAACTATGAAGGAGGATAAACTAGAGGGGACGGGGTTGCCGGCACACGGCTTGGTGTTTCTTGATGTGTCCTGGGTGCTAGCCCTACCCCTCTATTTATATGTTGAGCCTTCGGGTCGAAACTTGGAGTAAAAGCCTCCACAAAGTCGGTTTCACCCGAAAGGCAAGAGTCCTTCTTGGACTCCAGGGCCAGACGCCAGGGTTCCCGACGTCTGGACCCAGACGCCAGGGACCCTGGCGTCTAGCCCCTGGACTCCGCAAAACTTCCTTTTGCGCTTTCCAAAAACCTTGTGGGCTTTCCCCTTTGGCCCAAATAAAGTGTTCTCGTACCCAAACATTTCGGGAAACATCCGGAACCCCTTCCGATGGATTCCGGAACCTTTCTGGAGATCAAACACTACTATCCACATATCAATCTTTACTTCTGGACCATTACGGAGTTCCTCGTCATATCTGTGATCTCATCCAAAACTCTGAACAACATTTGGTCACCAACATACATAACTCATAGTACTATATCGTCAACGAACGTTAAGCGTGCGGACCCTACAGGTTCGAGAACTATGTAGACATGACCGAGACACCTCTCTGGTCAATAACCAATAGCGGGACCTGGATACCCATATTGGCTCCTACATATTCTATGAAGATCTTTATCGGTCAGACCGCATAACAACATACGTTGTTCCCTTTGTCATCGGTATGTTACTTACCCGAGATTCGATCGTCGGTATCTCAATACCTAGTTCAATCTCGTTACCGGCAAGTCTCTTTACTCGTTTCGTAATACATCATCCCGCAACTAACTCATTAGTTGCAATGCTTGAAAGGCTTATAGTGATGCGCATTACCGAGTGGGCCCAGAGATACCTCTCCGACAATCGGAGTGACACTACAAAAAAATACACTTCCGTGATGATACATGTTTGTCACAGTAGGTCGCGTTTTTTGTCATGCATGTACATCCATGACGATTTTATGACAGAATCAAGATAGTCATACCTGTGCTGTCGTAGAAGTGTTCCATGACATTACAAAAATTATCATCACGGAAGTGTGCACTTCCATGACGATAAATCGCGCATCGCAGAAGTGCTTTCGTCAAGGGTGACCGACACGTGGCATCCACCGTAACGGAGCGCCGTTAAGCTATCGGGTCGGGTTTTGGATCCGATAACCCGTTAACAGCCCCGACCAATGGGGATTTTCCACGTGTAAAATCATCATTGGCTGGAGGAAACACGTGTCGGCTCATCGTTGGGACAGATGTCATCCACTCATTGGACAGAAGGCGCCTATGATACATCGACATGTGGCACGGCCCAACAGAGGCCCATTCCTATGAAAAGGCCGGCCCATTTGACTTGGTCAAAAGGTGGCAGGCCGGCCCATGGAAAGCCTATTAACGGCCTGTTCGCATATAGCCCATTTATAGCCCGCTAACCCAAGGCCCGTTACGCCCTATCTGAATTAGGCCCAGTAGCGTCATCTGGGCCATCCAATATGATTCCAGCCCGTTTTCACTTCTGGCCCATGTATGGCCCATGACGTCTTTCGGCCCATATGAGGCCCTATGTAACTCTTGGCCTATTAACGGCCCGTGGTGAAACTGGCCCGTAATGAACAGTGTATCACTTTACACCCATTAACGGCCCGTGGTGAAACTGACCCGTAATGAATAGTGTATCACTTTATACCCATTAACGGCCCGTTATTCCGTTGGGCCGTTTCCAGCCCATGTTATCTTTCGGCCTTCTCAGAGCCCATTTTTTCTTGGGCTCATTTCCAGCATTCGTTTACTTAAAGCCCGTTACTGTCATTTTCTGCTTGTGGGCCAAATTCAGCCCGTGGTTACAGTCGGCCCATTTGTGGTCCGTTAATACATTGGGCCATTTTCATAGCGTCATCAAATACGGCCTATTAACGATGGCCCGTCATGGTCGGCCCATGAACGGACGATTCCAACTCTAGCCCGTTTACGGCCATAATGCGGCCTGTTATTGGCCCATGTTTGGCCAATCGATCATACGGCCCGTATAAGGCCCATTGATGATACGGCCCGTAGAAGGCCCATTGTTTCTACGGCCCGTAGAAGGCCCATCGCTTCTATGGCCCGTAGAAGGCCTACTGTTTCTACGGCCCGTAGAAGGCCCACTGTACGGCCCGTAGGAGGCCCAGTGTCACTACAGTAAATATTAGCCCATGGTTATTGTGGCCTAGTTTTAAAAAATAGGTTATTGCAGCCACTAGCAAACCGCGGAAAAAGAACTGCACTGACTACAAGCAAACAAATAAACAAGACAACAAGGAAATAAATAAGCAAGCAACTTGTGCTAGGCTATCACGGCTATTACACATATTACATCCACTGGGCATCAAAGTTCGCCACCAGTGCAAATATAGGGAACAAAGCAGCATATAAACGCCGCAGCAAAACAAGTCCAGAACTGAAACCACTTCAGAAGAGTTCAAGAAACAATATCCTGGGTACCCATAATGCTGGCAAGATGCTTAGCAAGCTTATTAACTTTCTCTTGTTTGGCGCTTAAATCCTCCAGCGCTTGCTGTTGCACAAGAAAGTACGCATCTGAATTCTGCAGGGACTTCCTCAGTCCTTCGGCTTCTTGCCGCAGCACAACTGACTGATGCCTTTCAGCTTGTAGCTGAGACTGAAGAAGCCGAAGTGATTCAGGCAGCGAGTTCGAAGAGCTTGTGCCAGCGGTACTGGCGAGTAACTCGAACACTACATCAACGCAGGACTGTGGGGTTTTCTCACTGTCTACAAGATCGTTTTTCTCACCATTCTTGGAGACCAACAGGGTTGTCTCACTATCTTGAACCATATCTGCATTACTTGCTCTACCATTGCATAGTGGGGTGCTCTTCTCCAATATTCGGTTTGCATACTACAAGAGAAACAAGCAGACACATCACAGGTTTAGCTTGTAGTATACGAAACTCATTTTGGTAAACCGGTTCAGTAGTAAGGTGGACAGGATAACAGCATGAAACAAACATATATCTATGTACTATGGTCACTGTATTGTCCATATCATTCTAGTTTATGTTCCCTGATCAAGATAGAGACACAGTTCAACTCATATATTTTTAAGACACAGCAGCATAGACAGAATATAAGTGTGAGAAACTACACAGCATTGGCAGCACTTGTAATGTGCATCACATGAGAACATAACTGTTTATACAACTTAAACTGAAATCAACATAGAGCAAGAAGTTAGAACAGCAATCCAGTTAAAGAAATAGGTTTAAAACATACCTGTTGCGCCATTGGAGTTTCAATTGGATCCTTCAAATTCGAAAGTAGTTGGTATGAGTAAATACATTGATGCAACAGCAAAGGAGTATGGACCATAGCTACGGAATCTGACCTGAGAACAGTTGCTCTTCTGCTTTAAACGTGGAGTTTGGGTTAGCTGTGGTGGTCTTCGTGCTTTGGGCACTACAGTAGCTTTACAAACTGCTCGTGTGGGGGGTACTCTGTGGTGAACATGGTGCTTTGTCAACTATAAGTGGGTTACTATCCGCTGGGGTTGCGGTTAGATGGGTTGTAGCTAGTTCTCTGCCCAACGGTGTAAGTGTGCAATCTGGAAGAGTCTCGATTATGTGTGGTGGGGCTAGTTTGTGGGCCAGTACAACCATGGTTCTATCCGCATCGACGGGTAGCACTGTCTTTTGTGAAGAACGGGTTTTTGCTCCCTTAGATACTGCCATCACCCCCTCGAATTCAAATGGCTGATAAACAAGAAAAGAAATTGAACGTACAGACATTGTATGATAGACAGATGTGGTAATTCACATATATGTTGTCTAACCAAACAGGACAGCATGACACAATTTCACATATATGATGCCTAACTAAACAGGATAGCATGACACAGTTTCAGATATATGATGGATAACTTAACAGGATATAATGGCATAATTCAACATATGATGAGTACCTAAACAGGATGACATGAAAAAACTATATGATGTCTTTCTAAAATAGGTTGGGATGAAATAATTCACATACATGTTGTCTAAGTATACAGGATGGCATGATATAATTGACATAATTGATTCATATACTAAGCAGCTGGCACTCGCATGTATGATCTCTAAACTAAGCAGATAAAATTCAATATTGTGCATATGATGTCTAAACTAAGCAATGCAAGACACCATATGCATCATATGAGAAATATAAACATTGCAACTTAGAGCATACACCTCAGGTGGGATATAGGACTGGTCATCTGTCTCTGAATCCTCCTCTGAGGAGCTCCCTGTAACCATCGAGATATATGCTTCAACAGGTACCATTGCCTGCTCTGAAGACCTTGTTTTCACTCTAGATTTTTCCATAACCGGCTCAAATGGCTGATACACATGAAGAGTAGTTCAATATACACAGATTGTCGACAAATGGAATACGTAATGAAAAAAAAGATGGCATTAGATAATTCACATATATGATGCCTGGCTCCATGGCGGTGCATAATTCACATACATGATAATTGGCTGAAAAACATGGCATTGCATAATTCACATATCTGTTATAGAAAGCAAACAGGAGGCATTCACACAAAGCATGTCTAATCTAAGCAGATGGCATGGCAATGCAAGACACCATATGCATGATATGAGCAATATAACGCAGCCAAGTTAGAGCATGCACCTTGGGGGGGAAACAACTGGTCATCTCTCTCTAAATCCTCCTTTGAGGAGCTATCTGTAACCAGCAAGAAATCTGCATCGACAGGTAGCACTGACTGCTCAGAAGACCTTGTTTTCACTCCAGATTTTCCCATGACCGACTCAAATGGCTGATGCACAGGAAGAGTAGATGAATGTATAAACATTGTTGACAAATGGAATACATTATGGAAAAAAATATGGCATAATACAATTCACATATACGATGACTGGCTAAACAGGATGGCATTGCATGATTCACGTATATGATGCCTAGCTAAAGAAGATGGCATTGCATAATTCCCATATACTCCCTCCATTCCTAAATATTTATCTTTTTAGAGATTTCAAATGGACTACCACATACGGATGTATATAGACATATTTTAGAGTGTAGATTCACTCATTTTGTTCCGTATGTAGTCACTTGTTGAAATCTCTAAAAAGACAAATATTTAGGAATGATGGGAGTATGATATAGAAACCAAACAGGTGGCATTCACACAAAGCAAATCTAAACTAAGCTGATGACATATAAGATGTATAATGTAAGCAATGCAAGGCGCCATATGCATGATATGACCAACATCAGCATGCCAGGTTAGAGCAAACACCTCAGGTGGTAAACAGGCGTGGTCGGCTCCTTCTGAATCTCCATCTGAACAGTTATCTTCCTCTGGAATACAATCTGGAAATGCAGGAGGGGGGCCACTTCGCCCACCATGGAGCGGCGTCTGCATGACATTATATTCGCACGCAACGGTCTTCTCTTTTTCTCTACATGTTCAGTACGATTGTGTACAATATCTGACATGCATAATAAAAAAATAGTTAGATTTTGTAAGGCCTAAGGGGTGCATGCAAAAATCAAGACTGATGGTAGCAAACGAGTGGATGGATCCAAAACTAATGATAGCAGGTAGATTATAGCTTTAGTTTAAAAAGATAGACAATGGATCATCTATTGTTTGTTGCCCACCCAACATGAACCACATAGAAGACCCCAGATGAACCAGATAGTAGACAGATACTATTCGTTGCTGGCTCGATATGAGACCCATGGGCAATTCAAAACTCAATATTGAACGATAAAGTAGCAGGTAATAATAACCAATGTATAACGTAAGCAAACACGAAAGACTGCGACCTCTCTTCCGGAACTGTGTAGTCCTCAGGTTCATCTGCTCAGTCGATGATGGTAATGCAGTTGGCGTGGCTGCCGGCAACGGGGAAGATGATCTGAGGCGGCGAAAGGAAGTCTGCTGGGGGGATCTCTGCTGCAGTGAGCGCTTCTGTCGATGGTGCACCTCAGGTGGGGTGGATGATGGCACGGCAGGAGCAGGACATAACACACAGAGTTTTCTTTGACGCCTATCTGAAAATGAAGTAAATCTGTAAGGGCTCCTTAGAATTGGAGGATTCTATAAATGCAGGGACAGGAAAAACACAGGAATAGGATAGGAATGCACGTGCAAAACAGAGCATTTGGAAACATAGGATTTTAGTCAACCTGGGTGTTTGGCTCACATGAATTGGAAGAACAGAGGAATGGAGAAACAAAGTGATGCGACGAGTGTACAACCTCTTTGGCATAGCCTTGTGGACCTCAGCATCATTGGGTTGGACGTGGAGGATGGTGATGATGCTGGTGTGACTGTTGGAGGCAGGGAAGAAGGTCCGAGGCCTCTGGAAACGGCGCCGAGGGTACTGCTCCGCTGTGATGGACGGTTCCGTCGTTGGAGCAGCTCCGCTAAGGTGTACGGCGACGAGGCTGAAGCATGACAAGACAGACAACGTTAATCTGAAGTGGGACCCTAATATCATCTGCAATAGATGATGTAAAATACATCACCAAAAAGTGCTACTCCCTCCGTTCCTAAATATTTGTCTTTCTAGATATTTCAACAAGTGACTACGTACGAAGCAAAGTGAGTGAATCTACACTCTAAAATGTGTCTACATGCATCCGTATGTTGTAGTCCATTTGAAATGTTAGAAAGATAAATATTTTGGAACGGAGGGAGTAGATGTAAAACGCATCAGCCGCGCCACGGCCGCTCCGACAGATGCTGTAAGTACTGTTCACTCTGAACTTAACTGAAGAAAATGAACTTCACAGTCGAAACTGAATTTTACTGTCGAAACTGATTGAACTAGTAACAGAGCATTGCAATAGATGTTTAGGGTGTTCGAGCACTAGTAGCAGAGAAGCAGTGATCTAAATCAGCAGACGCTCGAGCAGGGAATGCACTAGTAGAGAGCAAGTCGTGCAGTAGCACCACGAGCGAGTGCTAAAGCAGCAACTCCTGTAGCTGCCGGAGGTCATGCAGCAGCAGCAGCGCAAGAAGGAGCAAGAGCAGAGCAGCAGCACGAACGAAAGCAGGAGCAGTGTAGCAGCACGACCGACAGCAAGAACAGAGCCGCAGCGCGAGCGAGAGCCGGAGCAGCTGCAGCTAGTGCCGTTGTGGAAGTCGCTGCCGAGGAAGCAACGACATGGGGGAGAGACACCATGGATGATGTGGCTGGCGACGGCGCCGTCGATGGAGACACGCCATGTCTGCTCGGTATCGAGCACCGGCAGCCCCGTGAGATCGAATAAAAGATAAAATGCAGCGGTGAGTGCAGAACCTCCTTGGTGGCGCCGAGTTGGCCTCGGCTTCATCGGAGGAATTGGTGAGGGTGCTGCGGTTCCGGTGGGGCAGGTCAAGACGGCGCTGTGGGGATTGAGGTGGCGCGATAGACGACGCGAACGTCGGGGCAGCTCCTTGGAGGTGGAGGACGGGGCGGTTGATCCGGCGGGACGACGAGATCGACAACGGATCCTCATCCGGCGTGGTGGATGAGGGACGGCGAGCTGTTGCGGTGGACGACGTAGTCGGGGAAGAGTCTCCGGCTGGGCGGCGGTCGGGAGGCCGACGGGGGAGCGTGGGGTTTCGCGGGTTTTGGCGGCCTCGGTGTACGAATGGGGGGTGAAGGGGACGGGAAGCCAAGCTTAGGGACGCGCTTGTCCGAAATGTAGGGTAAGTTACCAGCGTACCCCCACCGGTTTTGACACCGCGACATGGAGCTTCATTTCCGGCTGAGGGGTAGAAGGGGGATTTCGCGTGTCTGGGCTGCGGGAGCGATTTCGGATGAGGAGGGAGTTCTCGCGCGCGTCCAAATTTTGGAATAACAAGGCGCGGCGCGGGTTGAAGAAGCGGGAGTTTCAAAGCAGGTGAGACAAAAGATACTCGAGCTTGAAAATTTCGGGATAACAAGGTGCGGATTCCTTGTTCGGCAGAACAAACTTAACATGTAAAAAAACAATTCATACAAGACACAAGAGAGTCATGTCCCCTTTTACTATATTGCTATAGATGCCATTGAAAAAACTACAAGAAAAATGTAAAAAAATCGGGAGAACAAGATTACCCTGCACAGTACCAAATCGATTCGCACTTCCCTCAACAACAACAAAAAACAAATCAATTCCCACCAAAGAAAGAGTAATGTCCCTTTTTATATGATTACAGATGCCATGATCTCGAATTTCAATTTTTGAATCCACGTTATGTTGAATTCGAATATATCGTTAGGTGACCTTGCGGTTTATAATTGATGTAGTCGTACATTTTGATCTTCCATCATATATGAACATTTTACTCCACCATGTGAACATATATATTGTTGTCTACCATATGGACTAAATTTGAATCAATTTTCCTTATTTGAATACGATTGTTGTCAAGTTATACAATAATTTAAATATTATCTTGATAACAAAAAACATACATATAGCAGTAATCATATTTCACTATGAACTACATGTACCATACGCTCTCCAATTCAAATATTTGTATCCATTTTATGTTGAATTCAAATCATAGTACATTATTGGTCTAGGTAGCAAGATGTTTGGGATAATCTAAACCCTGTTTTCATACGTATAATTTTTGGCTGAATTGGGACAAGTTTTGGTATAAGCCTCTTGCAAAACCGGAGATTCTCTCAACAAGCCTCGTGGTTCCGAGAGGGGACGTGTCACCTTTGTGTGCGAAACGATATACACTGCCTCCCCCTGATTTTATTTACAGAGGCAACATAGAACTATATGAGTGCCCTGTTAAATTTTGGAATTATTTCGGGTTCATTTGGCCTTTTTATACATTAATTGAGTTTCTGGACTTTTAATGTGCATAATCTAAATATGAATTGCATGCACATGCTCCGGTGCACCAAAGTGGGTTGAAAAATCACATGTGTGTCCTTGGTTTAATTTCTAGGTCCCATGGAAGAAATGAGAATGAAATTCAAACATCTGGGCATCATGACTCGGCCGAGAACATCGAGAAACTTTGATTTTAATTTCATGTAAATCCAAAACTCGTCTGGAAATCATGAAACTTGGCATGGTGTCATGTCATGGCACTAACATGTTGTGGTAAAAAATTGGGCCGATTTGGAAGCTCGTGGTTCTAAGAGGGAACGTGCCACCTTTGAGTGTGAAACGATATACGCTGCCCCCCTTGAGTTTCTTAACAAAGCCAACATAGAACTACATTAGTGCTCTGTTAAATTTTGGAATTATTCCGGGTTCGTTTGTCATTTTTTTATACATTAATTGAGTTTCTGGTCATTTAATGTGCATAAGTCAAATTTGAACTACAAGCACATGCTCTCGTGCACCAAAGTTGGTTGAAAAATCACATTTGTGTCCTCGGGTGAATTTCTAGGTCCCATGCAAGAAATGAGAATAAAATTAAAACATCTGGGCATCGTGGCTCAGCCGAGAACATTGAGAAACTTGGTTTTAAAATTCTTGTAAATCCAAAACACGTCTGAAAATCATGAAACTTGGCATGGATGTCATGTCATGGTACTACCATGTTGTGGTAAAAAAATTGGCCGAATAGGAACAGATTTTGGTATAAGCTTCTTGCAAACCGAAGTTTCTCTCAAGAAGGCTCGTGGTTCTGAGAGGGAACGTGCCACCTTTGAGTGTGAAACGATATACGTTGTCCCCCTTGAGTTTATTTACAAAGGCAACATAGAACTACATGAGTGCCCTGTTAAATTTTGGAATTATTCCGGCTTCGTTTGGCCTTATTTACACATTAATTGAGTTTTTGGTCATTTAATGTGCATAATACAAATTTTAACTACAAGCACATGCTCCCGTGCACCAAAGTTGGTTGAAAAATTACATTTGTGTCCTCGGGTGAATTTCTACTCCCTCCTTCCATCTATATAGGTCCTAATGCGTTTTTCGAGGCTAACTTTGACCAAACGTTAGAGCAATAATATATGACATGCAACTTACACAAAGCATACCTTCAAATTTGTATGTCAAAGGAGCTTCCAATAATATAATTTTCTTAGTATACATCTCATGTGCTATTAATCTTGTCAATAGTCAAAGGCTGTCTTGAAAAACACATTAGGCCCTATATAGATGGAATGAGGGAGTAGGTCCCATGCAAAAAATGAGAATAAAATTCAAACATCTGGGCATCGTGGCTCGGTCGAGAACATTGAGAAACTTGGTTTTAAAATCATGAAACTTGGCATGGTGTCATGTCATGGTAGTACCATGTCGTGGTAAAAAAAATTGGCCGAATAGGAACAAATTTTGGTATAAGCTTCTTGCAAATTGGAGCTTCTCTCAAGAAGGCTCGTGGTTCTGGGAGGGAACGTGTCACCTTTGTGTGCATAATTCAAATTTGAAATACAAGCACATGTTCCAGTGCGCCAAAGTTGGTTGAAAAATCACATGTGTGTCCTCGGGTAAATTTCTAGGTTCCATGCAAGAAATGGGAATGAAATTCAAAATTCTGGGCGTCGTGGCTGGGTTGGAAACATTGAGAAACTTACTTTTTTAATTCCTGTAAATCCAAAACACGCATGAAAATAATGAAACTTGGCTTGGTGCCATGACATGGCACCAACATGCTATGGTAAATTTGCAGTCCGATTTGCAAAGGCGCACACATTAACAATCAACAAAGTCATTTTGGAACAACTGCTGTCACATTACAATCGGAAACACAAGTATTATTGAAACCGTGGGCGTTCTACTTACTAGTACCATTTACGTGCCGCCACGCGTCCCCATTTTTATTAGCTAGGAGGCGCCGTGCAGGGTAGCTATTTGAGTACGAGAGGCGTGCGATCAGACCCCTGTGTGTGCTTATCGGGAGGAGATCCCTTTGACCTCCATCTGCCGTCCACCTCTCTCCCAAGGTCTCCATTAATGGCGCCCGAGCCTCTGTTTAATGGCGTGGCTATGTCTCACTCGACTGAGATTTAAGAGAGAAAAAAGAAAATCTGAAAGCACGGATCTTGATGTAAGATCCGACGGACCTATATAGCATCTACTGCGACTTATAGCAAGACTGATGAATATATAAGGACGATTTTTTTTATCAAAGAAGGGCTTGCCCCTTCCGATTTTCATTACTGAAAACCACCACAATTCACAAGAAGTTCAGCACAACTTCAGCCTAACACGAAGGACTAAAAGCTACCAGATTGAAATCGCAACATCCCAAGAGGCCAACAAAGGCCAAACATCTGCGCTAGAACCCAACATTTCACAACCGACGACACAATCCACATGCTAAACCGATTATTACATCAAAATAAACCAGGAAACTGAAGGAAGCCCAGCAGCAACTAGAAGAACAGCAACGCCAGGGTCGCCACAGCAAGAGTTTTCTTCATTCCAGCCTCGCAACATTGATCTTCCACAGAAAGATAAGGATGATTAATTGTCTTACATAATTAGAAAGATAATTAAAAAAGCCACATGCGGCTATGCCCGAAATACACAAGGGCAAAAGAAGAAGGAAGACAAGGATCTGGCTCGTTGATCTCTACTTTCTTGATGCGTTGCTGCAGGCCGCGGGAACTAGTCTCCGTGGCGAGCGGCGATGAGCTCTTTCGTGTCCTCAAGACGCTGCTTGAGAACATCCACGGATTCCTCCACCAGCCTTTGGCGCTCGTTGCGGAGCATGTCATTCTCGTCCATAAGTTTCTTGACGATGACGCCGGTCCTCTTCAACAAGGCACTGGTCTCCTCCTGCTGGTCTGCACTTCGGACGATCTTCTCCCTCAGCAGGTCGCGCTCAGCTCGGAGCCTCTCATTGCCCTCCCTTAGTTGTCGGATGACGCCGGTAGCCTATTCAAACGAGGCTTTCATGTCATCCTACAACCTCGCCCAGCCGGAGATCTGATCCATCTGGCTATGGACGATCGCATGCATGCGCCTATAACAGTCGTCGCCTGCCCGCGAGAAATTTTCCCAGGCCGCTGCGGTGCGGCGGGACATCTCTGCTGCATTCGTGGCGCGGCGGGACATCTCTGCTGCTTCCGCGGCGCGGCCGGGCCAGTCTGCTGCATCAACGGCGCGGCGGGACCTCTGTGCTGCTTCAGCAGCGCGGCGGGACCTCTGTGCTGCTACTTCCGCGCGGCGAGACATGTCGGCTGCTCTCGCAGCGAGGCGGGACATCTCTCGTGCTTCCGCTTCCATGCTCGCCTCTCCCTGGTGGCAATCTGTCGACCCAGAACTCACGCTAGCCATGGCAGACGCAAGGGAAGGATGCTGAATGACTTGTTTGTTTTTGTGGATGAGGAGTTGAGGAGGAATGTGCAGTCATCTTGGCATACTAGTATTTATAACCGAGTACTAATACGCTCCTAAGTGGGAAACCGTTTAGGTTGTGATCGGTGTGAACAGGTTTGCAATTCAATATAGTGTGGTACTAATATGCTCCTAAGTGGGAAACCGTTTAGGTTGTGATCGGTGTGAACAGGTTTGCAATTCAATATAGCATGGAGTAATTTGGAATGTGACGAGACGCAAGCTCAAAATTTATTGACGGTTCTAGTTTCGAAGTGCGGCACTATTCCCGGATGGAGTACTTCTTTTTCTACTCCCTCCTTTCCAGTTTTATAGGGCTTATCTCAAAATTTTAGTTTTTCCATTTTATAAGGCTCCATTTTGTTGTTCCCCAACACATGTTCAGATTCCAAGGTGCATTAAATCATTGCATGCAAGTATTAAGAGAAAATTGACCAATGCATGTACTTTATGCATGCATGCATTGCAATGAATGCATTGATAAACATAATTTTTGAGAAAAAACAAGAGCATTAATTAGGTGCTTTTGCAAACTACAAAAAATATTCCACCACTCACCATCTTGGTTGGTGAGATTTTTGAATTAATCCCTATAAACCGGAAAGGAGGGAGTACTGCTGTGTACGTGCAATAACTGGCACCGTCATATACATATCTTACGGTTATTGGGGCGTTCAACAGGAATAGCCGCGTGGCGAGCTCTAGGCTAGTCTTTTTTTCAGACGCATTAAACCTATCTCTCGGGACTTCTCGCACGCGCCATCGTGCCACCCACAAAAACTTGTACTCTGAGTTTAGTAGTATGTTACACAGGAAGAGAAGAGGTGCACGCACGCACTCGTCCTCTCACACACGCGTCTGTTTTTTCTCGAAAAGGAGGATGATCACCCCCGGCCTCTGCATCTGGGAGTCACACACGCATCTGTAGCTACGAATTGTAGTGTTCTCAACCATCCGATTGGCTCTATCATGGATGTACCTATATACTAAAACATGTCTAGATACATCTATATTTTGACAAGTGGAATGCATGTATTGTGGAACGGAGGGAGTGCTTGTCATCAAAATGGATAAAAAGGGACGTATCTAGAACTAAAATACGTCTACATACATCTCCTTTTATCCATTTTGATGACAAGTAGTACTTCTTACCCAAAGGAACTTTATATCCAACAGACACAAAATATCCGTTCGACTGTTGGAAATTACTGATCTGATGTCGAAGTAATTGCTGCATCGCCACCAAAACCCACCATTTCTTAAGCTAAAGTAGACCAAGGTAATCCCTATATTAGCATATTACTAAGATAAACAGAAGGCACTGTAGAAACATTTAGGACGTGAGCTTGTCAATCTGAATGTGGATGGACACAAGCTTAGCCCCGGCCAGCAGCTTGGGCGGAACTGTCAAGAAGGTCAGCTCCTGCACGTCGACATCGCCGGGATCCTTGCTGCTTCTCACCTCCATTTCCACCTTGACGGTGTCGGTCGTGCCTTTGGGCTCCCCCGGCGGGCCGTTCGCCCACAGCTTGGCCACGTAGTGCGGCAGTGGGGACGCCCCCGCTCTGATGCAGACGACCGACACAGCGATAGGCGCGCCGATGTCGAGCACGCCGCCGACCAAGAAAAACGCGCGGCGGTCCTCCTCCGCGAACAGAAAGAGCCGTGGCTCCGACAGTGGCACTTGCAGCTGGAGCACCTTGCCGTACTGGATCCTGTGCATGGGCATGGGATGCACGGTGCTGATGTGGTGGTAGAGCGCCGGCGGCGGGCCTTCATAGCCGCAGACGGGCACGGGGCATTTGCAGGGCGCAAGCGTACACACGCTCTGATGATCAGCGAGCTTGTGGTAAGTGACGTAGAGCCCACAGCCTTCGTGCGGGCACTCCACCCTCACCAACGAAAGGACGGAGTACACCGCCGTGTTCCGCACGTCGAAGCCACCGCCGCGCTCGCACTTCTGGCACTGCCGCTGGTTCCCGGGGCGCTCAACGCGGCAGTCCGCGCATGCCAAGTGCCCTCCCTTGCACTACAGAAATCAATCGAACAGCACATCAATCAAGAAACCTGCACCTTGCTCAATCAGCCGAACGGACGAGGTGTATTCGAACCTCATACACTGGAGGCGTCAAGGGGCGGAGGCACAAGGGGCAGTGGAGCACGGTGAGGTCCATCGAGACCTTAGAGAGCTCCATCGTCGGGTCCTGTTCGGTTTGCATGATCTCGCCCTCCTCGTGCACAACCATCTCTCGACTTGGGCCGGGGTATTACAAAGCTTTACCGTCACATATTTTATACTACTTCAAGGTGCATTAAATCAACACATGCAAGTATCAAAAGGAGAGTCATGGCATGCATGCATGCGTTGTAATTAATGCATCGGTAAACGCAAATTATTGAAATATATCGAGTGCAGTGCTTTGATGTGTCGCGTCAACTCGTACATCAACGAGAAGTTTGATTATCCTCTCCCTCGCGGACTTAAATGCACCTGCCTTTGGCTGTATGACAGGTTGGCCACACACCTGTCGAGCCCACCTGTCATACACGCAAAGGCAGGAGCGTCCCCCCCTCGCCCATGAGCGTGGTGGCTGGCAAGACTAGGAGAAGCTTTCGCTACACGCTCTCCCTCCCGCACGCGGTGGACATGCAGCAGTTCAATCGGTGTCAGATGGCCAGAAGCGTACTGTAGTACTCCTCCAGTGCAGTAGTACTCCATCATTGTTTGACTTCCCGAAGAGGCGAAGAAGCCAAGCGCAGCCCGGGCGCTCGTGTGGCAGTTTCATGTGTAGAGTAGGCTAGGATAGCGTGTACCGTGCCTGTAAGCTTAAAATCGTTGGGGTCGGCTCCATGCTATGTGGCCGTCTCGAAGTTTTTAAAAAAATTAAAATAGTCTTCTGGCCCTACCTGACACCCTGGTGATTGTAGTTTGCATGCTCATCTGGTCAAGACAGGAATATATATTTTAAATTGTTTTTTTCGAAAAGGGGGGACTCCCCGGCCTCTGCATCAGAACGATGCATACGGCCACATATATTTTAATTTGTGGTGGGTAAATGTTAGAGGTTGCAGCAAATATATTGTACACTGCGGGTCTTTCAGCCATGTTTAGAGGCAAGCATGTGGGGCCAGTGCTATGATGTGTCGCGTCAACTCGTACAACGAGGAGAAGCTTGATTTTACTACACGCCTTCTCCCTCACCCATGCGCGCGGTTGCTCGCAAACGAGGACAGGCTTTTGCTTAGTAGTACTTCTACAACAAGCTATCTGTCCCGCTCGCGATGGACAGACATGCAGCAGTGGATTCGACATTGTAGAAGCAGTAGTAGTAACATCATTGTTCGTCTTCTCGAAGAGGCGAAGAGCAAGCGCAAACCGAACGTTGCAGTTGCGAACATTGGAGCACGCATATAGCCAGGCTCTTGCATGAGACAAAATTGCTATGTGAGCCCACTATTGTACTAGGACGTACAACTACTTGCTAGTATAGCCCTGTAAACCAGAAAGGAGTATTTGCCCTTCTAGAGATTTTAACAAGTGACTAGACTACACCGAGACGGAGTACATATGGAGCAAAATGAGTGAATCTGCACCGTAAATAAATACGTACTAGTTCTATCGTTTTCCTCTCCGAGGTGCACAATATTGAGTATACTGACTAGTCTCTTTTTGACACGCATTTACGTTTTTTACACAGTACAGACACAAGCGCTCATATACACACGCATACACTCACCCCTATGAACGCACACATGCACGGCACTATCATCTTGAAATTTACGAAGTCACCATAGGCACCTCGTCGTCGACGGGTCCATAGGTGCTTGAATGCCAAGGAGGGAGAGGGTAGCGGTTCCCGAGACGTTGAACGGTCAATGATGCATCCTCAATTACATGCAGAGGGAATTAATTGGAGAAGCATAATAGAGCCAGCACGATGTGAATGCAACAGAGTTTGGACTCTCATATAATAAAGGCGCCCCACCACTCCAATCCATCTACTCCCAAGTCTCTGCGCAACACTGCTCACTCCAATCCAAGACCAAGTGACCAGAAGCCAGAAGCACCTATGGAGGCGATGGACGCGAGCGGCAGTCGGCTGTGCCAAATCATCCAAGGCGCCGGCCTGCGGCCCCGCACCGCACAGCGTTTCCAGACGGTGCCGGCGACCGCAGGCATCGTAGCCCTCGCCGACGCCGGCTTCGCCTCTCACATGGATGACATGATGGTCAACTCCATCCACAAGTTCACCGCCGTCAAGAAGCGCGCGGACGACCTTGCCATACTGCTCCAGCCCGCGCGCCCAGGCTCCTCATTGCCTGCCACCCTCATCGGCCTCCATGGTGACGAACTCTTTCAAGCCCTGGTGGCCCTGCAGGTGCCGGAGGTCGCGACGAAGAATGTGCACCTCGAGGCCGCGCTCGCCGTGCAGCGCCTCGCCATGCAAGAAACCGTCGACCTGCACATCCACGTCTACGAGGAAATCGTCTACATAGGCCACTACAAGGCAAGCGAGGACAGAAAGACGTTGGCCTTCTTCCAGCGGCTGGAATCTTTGGACGCCATTGTTCAGAAGCACGTCGACCTGGCCACGAAAGCCGCTGCTACTTAGGCACCGTTCGGGGGGCTGGCGCCCTGAGTCGAGGAGGTGGACGTCGTCGATGGATGCATCTCTTCTTGCCTCCTGTAACCAGCACTGCATCGCCTCATGGCCTTAATGTTTTATTAGTATAGTACTCCCTCCGTTCCCAAATATAAGTCTTTCTAAAGATTCCAGCAAGTGACTACTACATACGGAGCAAAATGAGTGAATCTACACTTTAAACTATGTCTACATACATCTGTATGCTGTATTCCATTTGAAATAGTATCTAAAAAGGCTTATATTTATGAACGGAGGGAGTATATGGCATTTTTATTCCAGTCGTAACGTTTTCACTGTGAGGTGGGGCCGCAGTTGAGCAAACCCACCCCGCCCACCGGGCGTCGGCCGAGTTTAGAATTACTAGAAGAGAGAAAGGAGGGAGGAGAGCTAGTTGTAGCACGGACGCTGTTGTCAGATGGGACTCATGTTTATAGAATAGGAGTACTGAGCACTCGTGCCTCTTTTTTTTGAGGGAAAAATTAGTCGTATGTCTAGTACCACTAGTTGGGTGCGTGGGACCTATAGGTGTCATCACTTTAGGTCTCCTTTTTGAACCGCGGCTTCGCTTCACAGTACATATTATTTCACGCATTTATCCTCCTATATGTATTCCTAGGCTATTTCCACGTGCTCCCATTGGCCGACATGTGGGACATAGAGCATCTGGGTCGTAGTGCATGCACGACTCGGAGCATATGTCGGGGTACTTTACATTTCAGACCTCACGAATTACATGCAAACCCCCCGCGGAAGAATAAATAAATGAATGAATTACTACATGAAACCGGATTATTTTCGTGGAAACCGGAGCACGTCCATTAAATTTTGGACATAACACGTTTATAAAAAATGACCGGACCGAAACCAGTCTAAGGGCCTCTTTGATTTTTCCCGCAAAAAAAGGGCCTCTTTGATTCGCAGGATACTGAAAACACAGGAATGGGGAAAGTATGATGGCGATGAACCGAGACGAGGAGAACTCTAACTCTGTTAGAGGTTAGAGTTAGATTCTAACCCTGAACTAACTCTAAACCAAAGAGGTGTATGGATGGCAGGGTTAGATTGACAATAAATGCTCTATCTCAATCATTTGACTACTTTGGACCCTATTTCCTGCCGGATTTGGAGGGTGCTTGGATACGTTTTAGTTCCATGACTAAAAGTAGTGGGACTAAAACTTGCTAGCCTCACCCATGCTTGGATCCAAATACTAAAGAGACTAAAATCAAGTTAATGAGCATTTATTATCCTCGAAACCCTCCAATCCAGAACTCGCCTGTGTTAAAGGAGAGGAGTTAAATGAGGAGAGAGGGGACTAATCCACATTTTAGTAGGGGTACCCCTGACTAAATTTTTTTAGTCTCAAGACTAGTTTTAGCCCCTCTTTAGTCAGGGGTGCTTGGAACTTTAGCCTCTTAAAGAGACTATTTTTAGTCAGACTAAAATAAGTCCCTTGGATCCAAGCACCCTCTTGGTGTGGCCGGCTCTTCTGTGGCCTCCTCCCGCTCACAATTGACATAAACGAACCATCTATACAAATCAAGCATGCAAAACATGATAATTTTTACTTTGTCCATACAAATGAGATATCCCACTTAAACATACAAGTCGTCAATCAAGCTTCACAAAATAAAAAAACACTTCATGAAACAAAGATAGCTAACTCATCACGGAAGTCATTCACGATAGGGAGGGAGCCCGGAGCCCCTCCCGCACCGAGGGAGGAGCTCGCGGTTGTCGCTCTGGAGGAAGGCTCTGTAGGGCCCAAGCCCCGGGAACCCCTCCAATGCCGGCCCTTGCGAGTTGAGGTCGACACCTGCATGGGTAGCAGGGCCGCTTGCCGCCGATTGGGAACTTAATCTTTGGGCCTCTAGAAATAATGCAAGCCTGTAACTAAAATACCTAGAAAGGTGAACTGAATCTTTGGGCCTCTAGAAATAATGCAAGCCTGAAACTAAAATACCTAGAAAGGTGAACTGAATCTTTGGGCCTCTAGAAATAATGCAAGCCTGAAAGTGAAATACCTAGAAAGGTGAACTGAATCTTTGGGCCTCTAGAAATAATGCAAGCTTGAAACTGAAATACCTAGAAAGGTGAACTGAATCTTTGGGCCTCTAGAAATAATGCAAGCCTGAAATTGAAATACCTAGAAAGGTGAACTGAATCGTTGGGCCTCTAGAAATAATGCAAGCCTGAAATTGAAATACCTAGAAAGGTGACCTGAATCTTTGGGCCTCTAGAAATATTTATTACCTCCTCAAGCAGCATCAAACAATTCCATGCGTGCACCACAAATCTATACCAAGTTTGATCAGGATCTACTTTTCCAAATCAGAATTAGCGCTAGAGCAATCAAGATCAATGATATGGCCGTGAGACAGAGAAGGAACGAACAAACTCACCCCTCTCGCGACCTCCCTGGTAGATGCGCCGCCGCCGCGCACGACAGAGGGAGAAAAACGACTGGTGAAGGGGGAGCGGGGCGACCTTCGAAGGCCGGAGGGAGAGGGTGGCCAGAGTAGGGCGGCGGAGGCCGGAAGGAGAGGGCGGCCGGAGGAGAGAGAGGGCGAGCGGCCCTATGGGGAACAGAGAGGAGTCGTGCGAGAGGGGGGAGCGATCTGGTGCGGGCAGGGGAGAGTTTTTTAGTTCTCTTTTAGTGGGCCCGAGGATAACTAACCCAATTAGAACCTCTCCACCAGGCTATTTTTTAGCTGGGTTAGAGAAAACTAGCTCAAACTAACCCCTCTTGTTTCGATAATTTGAGGCTATTTCAACCCAAACTAGCTCTAACTCAGGGATCCAAACAAAGAGGAGTGTTACTGTACATGCTACAGTGTGGACCGTAGCACATTGTTTTTTATGGCCATATCACCACATTGTTTTCTACTGCTGGTTCACTGGGCTACCGTGGTTCGCACTGCTGGTTCACTGGGCTGCCGTGGTTCGCACTCCTCTGACCTGAGTAGTACTGTAGTATAGTACTAGTATATACGGCATCATTCTTTGCTCCTTCTTACTACTCCGACATGTGGGAGAGCCAGCATCTGGGTCGACGTGTCATGCACTAGATTAGAGCGCAGAACGGAAGGGGGCATCACCCCGGTCGGAGCGCTAGTAATTCATGACTATAGTGAGTGGTCATATCACAAGTCTATCCAGCAGTAACGCGCCGTCAAATCGCACAGCCCCACTCGCTCACCCTCCTCGCCTCTCTGTCAAACCGCCTACCCGAAAACTGCCGCGCGTACTGCCCGGGAAAAGCCCCGCCCTCAACTTTTAACTACGCGAAAATAGTTCGAGCTTGTTCATTCTATATAAATACAGTACTTACTGTATGTTTATTCACCCGTGGGGTTGTTCAATGAATGGAGGGGCAGGGAGCACAAGTGAACAATACTGTAGTACTACTAGTAGTAAGTAGGAGTCGTACAGTAGTCACCTTAAATAGAGAGTTTCTTTTCTTTAATGCCACGTACACAAATTGAAACGCTTGTTGTGGAGAGAAAAAAGATAATCACTCCACTATATATGGATGCAGGGGCCTGAGCGCTTGCTTTACTAGGGTTGCTCTCTTCATTCTCTCATCCTCTCCAGATATAAACAAGACAGCGGTAGCGACATTTTCTCTCTGCTCACCGCTGGTCACAGATCCGGCCGGATCCCTTCGGCTGGTGTGTGTAGAGGACTAAAAGGTGCATCGTTCACGCGGTCATCGCCGCCGAGGGAGGAAACCCACAGCTGCCGGAGGGGCCCGATCCTCTGCCCGTGACGTTCTCTCCGACACAGCGCCGGCTCGGGAGGTCCTTCGACCCTTCTTCCTCCCTGCCGTATTGTCCGCAGATCCGACCTGCCGCCGCCGACATCCCGGCGACCCTCGGGTATAAGTTCTTCGAAAGCGGCCTTGCTCTACTGCCCCAGCTCCCCACGTGTCTGCATGTGCATCTTTTTCTACTCCCATCAGCTCTTCCAAAGCCACCAAATTTTTTAGTATTATTAGAGGTAAAGCTACTTCATGCATTCGAATCTAGGGCTTTGTTCAAACAACGAAGAAAGGGGGGAAGTTGTAGCATGAACTAGGACTTGATTCAAAGAGGAAATAATATGGTGAAAGTAGTAGAGACCGGATACCCAACCGGTCTCTTGGTTGAAAAGGGAAATAATGGGAAAACGCAGTACAAACTGGATAAGGAACAGATCTATTATTGGTTGAAAAAAGGATAGAAAGTGGCGGCTGGTGGACAAGTCAACAGAGTATGTCCAGGATTAGATTTGCTGCCATCACATAGTAAAAGGTCTCCAGGATTAGATCTGCTGCCCTCACATAGTAAAAGGTCTCAGGATTAGATTTGCTGCCCTCACATAGTAAAAGGTCTCAGGATTAGATTTGCTGCCCTCACATAGTAAAAGGTCCCCAGGATTAGATTTGCTGCCCTCACATAGTAAAAGGTCTCCAGGATTAGATTTGCTGCCCTCACATAGTAAAAGGTCTCCAGGATTAGATTTGCTGCCCTCACATAGTAAAAGGTCTCCAGGATTAGATTTGCTGCCCTCACATAGTAAAAGGTCTCCAGGATTAGATTTGCTGCCCTCACATAGCATGAACAAACTCGGCATCACCACTTTATGCCTCCTTGTAGGTACATTGTGCTGATGCGTCCACTGTCGCATGTCCTTATACCAGCCTTTTGTTGTTGTTAATGTAAGGGCGCATGTAAAATGAAGCGATCACACTGTTACCTTAGGGACATGTCTAACCAGTGTTATTGTTAATCTAATGCCTCCAGTGATAAGATGCAATTAAACTGTGTTACAAATGGCACTCCTACTGTTTTCCCCAGTATGATAAGTAAGTTGCTCCTTTACGCTGCTGAGTGTCCTGGTGTCCCACGGTCCCATGCCCTTAAACCAACTCTTTAGCTGCTGTTGATTTACTGTGTCTGGTAAACAAGCAATGCCACCATTAAAGTAATCCCATATTTGAGGAATCTCATTGTTGATTGTAATGCTTCTGGTAACATGAAGCATTGCTGACGTTTTAAAATTTCTATTGTCCTTGCGTGATTGCCATGAACATAATTAAGATGCTTCTTTTCATTTTGTATATGTTTCGTATATTCTTATTGACCAGCAACTGTTTACTTTCTATCTTTTTGTGCAGATAGGGATATCCATTTCACCTTATTGCTATTGTGACCTTTTGGTGAACTGCACAAAACACTTTTTTTGGAATGAGTGTCTTGTGCAGTTCAACTAAAATGTCACGTGGGCAACATCTCTCAATTTTGGTGGAACTGCACAAAATGGTGATTGGAGTTTCCAAAATCTCCGTCAAGTTCTGCTGGTAATCTCGTGCAACATTTTATTAGCCTTTGCAAGATGGAGCTGTCACTGTCACCACAATGGCACTTTATTTTAGTGGAACTGCACAAAAGGATAAGAAAATTATAGTTGCACCTTGCATGAGCCGGACAGCCAACCTTAATGTTGCTCAATTTTTGTGCAACTACTAAAGAAGAACCTACCAGCTCACAAGAGCAAGTACTTCTTGCTAGCTGAATGATACAATTTTTACTTCATTTCAGGTGAACTGCAGAAAAAGTGGCATGAATTGAATCATCGAGTGGAGCTGCAGGTTGACTTCCAATAGTGCCAGTTTTATAGTAATCATGATCTTTATCATCTGTGTTGTGCAAACAGGAATACTCAACTACAGATGTTGTGACGGTCAAGAGCATTCGCCAAGTTCTTCGATTGTATGACATGGCTAGCCAAGATGGATTTAATCCCGATATTCACTTTATCAAAAGGCTCTAATGGGTTGGTTCTGAATCTTGCAAGCTGGGAATCAGTGAGATGTGTAGGCATCTTTGTTGTACTTATTATTTGAATCTTATTTGTTGGTTCTGAATCTTGCAAGCTAGGAATCAATGAGATGTGTAGGCATCTTTGTTGTACTTATTATTTGGATCTTATTTGTTGGTTCTGAATCTTGCAAGCTGGGAATCAATGGGATGTGTAGGCATCTTTGTTGTACTTATTATTTGGATCTTATTTGTTGGTTCTGAATCTTGCAAGCTGGGAAACACGGCATGATGATGCAGAGGACAACAACCATAACAAACAGTTCAAACTTGGTAGTATTATCTTTGTGAAAGTGCGACAAATGTGCTGACCGTGTGCGTCCTGAGAATAATAATTCTAATTGTTGTGCATGTTGATCCTGTGGCACTGATAGAACGAGCGAATGCATTGCTTGTTTTAAGTATAAATTTCTATTAAAGCTAATTAAATTTAAGTAAAGTGACCACTAACTCCTGTTATTACAGTACCAATACAGACCCGCTCGTGAACCGACGTGTGGCCGAGGGTGCATCTTCTGCCGGGCGTGCAGCGGACGAGGGAGGGGTAGTAACTGTTGTCGCCTGTACACACTCAGCTTACTATTGAATCCAATTCCCCAAGAGCTGAAAAACGAACTGCTGCTGCCGCCTACACACTCGTTCACTCGAAGAGACTCCAATGGCGATCCGAGGGGTGAGCCTGCTGGATATGGACTTCAGCAAGGAGTTCCCCTTTGAGTTCGCCGTTCAGTCCTATGGCTACACCAAGTTGAATGTGATGTACACCAATGATACGGACTCGGTGAAGCTCTGCCTCGCCTCAGTCCTATGGCTGCACCAGGTTCTGGAGCATTCGCCCGTTTCATCGGCAGCGCCGACTGCACCTTCGCTATGGTGGAGAGAAGGAAGAACGCGACGATTCAGCCATCTGGTGCAACAAGCTTGTCGACATCCAGAAGCAATACAAGATCATCAGCAACGGGCAGGAGAAGGACTCCGTGGTTGACCTCGCTGAGACCATCATCGACCCCTGATACGCCAACATGAAAGAAGACGACCTGAACACGTGGGAGACTCTGAATCTAGCCTACATAACCTACGCGGTCAAGGACGCATACGCATGCTACGACATGTACAGGCAGATCTTGGACATGAGGGCGTGTCTGCTTCCCGTAACCGACGAGTACACGGACAGCCGCAGCGTCATGATCAAGCGTGCCAGGAAGGTCTAGATGTTGTACTTTATCTGTTTATAAGCACCTTTATCATCTGAGTGTTTCGTGCATTAGCCTATGTGTCGTAATTATTTGTTTTGTCCGAAATATTTCTTTTAAGAACCCATTAACCTCATTGCTTTTTTTAGTGGCTATTTGCCTGGGTATGTAGACTAGTTCACTTGTCCGTAAAAAAACTAGTTCACTCGGCTGCCGTGCTTTGAATCTCCTTCCTCCCAACATATTCCCCTCCTAAGGTGGACCCAGCAGGTCTCTTAATTTTCTCCCACTTTCTTTTTCGATGTAAACTGAGTTTTCTCCCAGTACTTTCCCCTAGAACCAACTCAACTGTCCCACGTCTAGCCTAAAAAATAATAATACCCCACGTACTATTAACTCATCAAATTAAAATGATATTTTATTTCGTAAGTTGAAAGTTCTTACAAAATAATAATAATAATTGTTTATATATAACTTGGCAAGTTAACTCCTAGTGATTGCGTACATAAGCTTGCAAAGATTTAACTGACGTGCAATCATGTGTTTATGTTTTTATAACATTTCTCCGTCTAGCCCAACATGATATTTTCACCCAGTCCAGCAAGTCCGCGGATTTCGAGAAAAATGCAAATGGGATTTAAACGGGCAGCATAGATGCTACATCATTGTTTCACCCAGCCCACCAAATGGACTAAAAAACAAATGGACCGGCTGACATGTGGGCCAGTAGGTTGAAGCCTAAGAAGGCGTTGGATTTACATCCAACGGCCGGCATTCTTCTTCAATCTCTCGTCTTCTTCCCCCAGCGCTGCCGGAACCGCCTGCTCCAGCCTTCGGCGTCCAGCGGCGTTGTTTTGCGCTCCTCAGCGAAACGCTACCCCGCCGACGGCCAGGCCATCCTCCACTCCGCACCTCCTGTTATTCTCTGCCGAGTGTAGGCCCACCCCGCACCCGAACCAGTCAAGTTTCCCACTCCTCTCCGTCTGCGACTCCACTGCCGCGTCTTCCCCATCTTCGGGTCGTTCTAGTCTGGGGCCTCGCTGTCGTCCACCGCCTCGGTGCGGCATGGTCAACATACGAGAGTCATCGAAAGAGGACTGTACGTGGAGAGCCTGATGGCTGGGACCCATGAGGTCCATGGTCGCACGCAAGGAAAGTTCCTCCTTATTACGCACTGTACGTGGGAAGGGCTTCTGTATTTCGCGAAAAAACGTTCCCCCCGCTGACAGGTCGGACCCACCAGCTATATCTTCACATGCAAGGAAGTGCCTCCTTATTACGCACCAAAAAATGAATACCCCCTGCTAGTTGGGACCCACCATAGTGGGTGGCTGACTTGTGGGACTACTAAGTTGACGAGGACGGAGGGCTTTGTCAACTTAGTCAATATGAACGATTCTAGCTCCAGTGACCGTACGATGTCCATCCAACGGCCATAGTGCATCTTCAACCTCTGGTCTTCTTGCTCCAGCCGCCCAAAGCAGCGCCGGTCGTGCCGCGTGCTCCTGCCTCTCGTGGCCGGCTGTGATGCCGCGGAGGCCTCACCGCCCCCTACTACTCCCACCGCTGGCCCAGGGTATCCCTCTACTCACCCACACCCCCTGTTATTTTGCGGCGACGGCAGCCTCACGCCGCAGCCGAACCAGTGAACCCTCGTACTCCTCTCCGCGTGGGCATCCACTACCGCGTCTTCCCCGGCTGCGCGTCGTCCCCTTCCTAGGCCTCGCCGTCGTCCACTGCCTTGGTGCTCTCGGCGCGGCGTGGTCAATGTGGTCAACGACCGACTTCCATCGGAAGAGTACTGTACGTGGAGAGGCTGACAGCTGGGTCCACGGCCACAGCCCAGTTTTTTTGTGATTTGCCAAGTAAGTCGCTTTGTCAGGCCTGTTGGGCTGCAAATCTTTCAAGACGAGGAGAGCTTCATTCGGCTGGCCGAGAAAATGGCCTATCAGTAATGAGAAATGGGTTGTACATTTTTAAAACACATCAAACCAGCAATTAGTTTCAAATATCTTTTTTTCATTTCGAGATTTTAAATTACATTAATTTTTGTGCGTGGAGAATTTGTTGGATTTTATATTGATATACATTTATTTTTAAAATCAGTTTGAATGTGAGTCGAAATTTCGGGATTAAAAACAGTTCGGACCGCACCGAAATATGCAAAATTTCGTATAATTTTTTAACCGTGGCCACCATATGGGCTGTAATGCTAACAAAAAGAATATGGGCTCCAAAAAACCTTAACAATTAGCAAATGGGCTGTAAATTATTAGAAATAATGGCAGATGGGTTGTATGCTGTTTTCCACAGATTTGAGGCTTTCCTAAAAAAAGGTTGACGCACAAGCAGTATGTTGGATGTCCATCGAACGGTCGTCGTGCTTCTTCAATCTCTGCTCTTCCTGCTCCAGCCGCTCAAACAAGCGCCGGCGCGACTGCCTGCTCCCTCCTCCCCGCGGCCGGCTGTGCTGCCGCGCAGGCCTCACCGCCCCACCGTACTCCCATCGCTGGCCTAGCCATCCCTCTACTCACCCACACCTGTTGTTATTCTCCGGCGACGGCAGACGAACCAGTAAACCCTCATACAGTCGTACTCCCCTACGCGTGGGAAACAACTGCCGAGTCTTCCCTGCCTCCGTGTCGTTCCCTTCCTAGGCCTCGCCGTCGTCCACCGCCCAGGTGCTCTCGGCGCGGCCTGGTCAACATGGTCAACGACCGACATGCATCTGAAGTGGACTGTACGTGGAGAGGCCGACAGCTGGGTCCATGGCCGCACGCAAGGAAATGCCTCCTTATTACACGCAAAATAATGATTCCTCCACCTGACATCAGGGACCCACCGAAAGGGCCTCTGTATTTCGCGAAAAAAACGTTACCGCCGCTGACAACTCGGACCCACTAGCTATATCTTCGCACGCAAGGAAGTGCCTCCTTATTACGCACAAAAAAATGAATACTCCCCCTGTTAGCTGGGACCCAGTATAGTGGCAGGCTGACTTGTGGGCCTACTAAGTTGACGGGGACGGAGGGCTTTGTCAACTTAGTCAATATGCACGATTCTAGCTCCAGTGACCGTACGATGTCCATCCAACGGCCGTAGTGCTTCTTCAACCTCTGGTCTTCTTGCTCCAGCCGCCCAAACCAGCGCCAGTCGTGCCTCATGCTCCTGCCTCCCGTGGTCGGCTGCGATGCGGCGGAGGCCTCACCGCCCCCTACTACTCCCACCGCTGGCTAGGCCATCCCTCTACTCACCCACACCCCCTGTTATTCTGCGACGACGGCAGCCTCACACCACAGCGAACCAGTGAACCCTCGTACTCCTCTACGCATGGGCATCCACTGCCGCGTCTTCCCCGGCTCCGCGTCATCCCCTTCCTAGGCCTCGCCGTCATCCACCGCCCTGGTGCTCTCGGCGCGGCGTGGTCAACGTGGTCAAGGAACGGCTTCCATCGGACGTGGACTGTACGTGGAGAGGCTGACAGCTGGGTCCACGGCCGCAGCAAGGAAGTGCCTCCTTATTACGTGCAAAATAATTATTCCTCCACCTGACAGCGGGGACCCACCGGACAGGCCACCGTATTTCGCGAAAAAACGTTTGCCCCTGACTACTGGGACCCACCAGCTACATCTTCGCACGCAAGGAAGTGCGTCCGGGCAAAAAAACGATTCGCCCCCCTGACTGCTGGGACCCACCAGCTACATCTTCGCAGGCAAGGAAGTGCCTGACAGTCGGGACCCACCTGGTCGAAGCGTACGTAGCGTTGTCATTCTGGTGGCGAACGTGTACATACATATATACTGGTGGATGTAGTGGCACGCACGTGTTGTAGTAGAGGCGTGTACGTGTCATAGTAGAGGCGCGCACGTAGCATGTACATGTATGTACAGCGGCCAGGGTGCAAGAAAGAAAATACGGCCATGTATGTGTACATACGGGCGGGGTCTCGAACGCCTACTCACGCATACGTACGGCCAGGGCTCGTGTACATGGCTGGGTCGGAACGGAGAAACAACGTCGTCGTCGTGTTCATGGGGAGGCAACGGAATGCATCGTGTTCCTGGGGAGGCAACAGAATGCGTCGTGTTCATGGGGAGGGGTGTGGCGTACCGCAAAACGGAGGAAACGGACCTCCTACGGTCGAAACGGGGGTCCTATTGATCGGGAGGAGTGTGGCGTACCGCAAAATGGAGGAAATGGACCTCCTACGGTCGAAACGGGGGTCCTGTTGATCGGGAGGGGTGTGGCGTACCGCAAAACGGACGAAACGGACCTCCTACGGTCGAAACGGGGGTCCTGTTGATCGGGAGGGGTGTGGCGTACCGCAAAACGGACGAAACGGACCTCCTACGGTCGAAACGGGGGTCCTGTTGATCGGGAGGGGTGTGGCGTACCGCAAAACGGACGAAACGGACCTCCAACGGTCGAAACGGGGGTCCTGTTCATCGGGAGGGGTGTGGCGTACCGCAAAACGGGACTCCACGGGATATTGTTCATCTCCACCGTCGACCTCCTCCAGCCTCCACGGGCTCCTGTTCATCCAGCCTCCACCGTGCGCTACTCCACCGGCTACTGTTCAACCACCCCTCCACGGGCACCCCTCCACTGTCTACTGTTCATCCAGCCCTCCACACCACGGGGTCCTGTTCAACCACCCCTCCACGGGCACCCCTCCACCGTCTACTGTTCATCCAGCCCTCCACACCACGGGGTCCTGTTCATCCAGAGGCAACGCCACCGCTCACTGTTCATCCACCCCCCCCCCCCCCCCGCAACGCTCACTGTTCATCCCAGAGGCAGCATCGATCGGCTTCAGTTAGCAGCAGTAGCGAAGGAATCGCTCGATCGGGTTCAGTTAACAGCCATCGATCGATCGCTCGGGTTCAGTAACGCGTAGCCTGCAGTGCAATCGCTCGGGTTCAGTTAGAGCCCAACGCCTCGCTCGGGTTCAGTTAGAGCCAACGCCTCGCACACACGCGCGTACGTGTATGAGAGAAACGCGCATCGCTCGGCCCCCGACCTCCCACCGTAACCGGGAACTCGCCGAAATTTTCCTCGCCCTCGCTTCTACCACGGTTTTTTCCGTCATGGACGGCCCAAAGAATGTCATGCAGCTGCGTCTCCGGCCCGCCCAGGACGAAAAGCCCATTTTCTGTCATGATTTTTTGTCATAGAAGTAGGAGCCCACCACATCTATGATGATACCGGGTTTTGTCACAATTATCGTCATAGAAGTGTCATATGTATGACAGAAAAAAAAATTGTTCGGCCCAAAATGTCACGGATGTGTCTTTTTTTTGTAGTGTGACAAATCCTAATCTCGAAATACGCCAACCCAACAAGTACCTTTGGAGACACCTGTAGAGCACCTTTATAATCACCCAGTTACGTTGTGGCGTTTGGTAGCACACAAGTGGTCCTCCGGTAAATGGGAGATGCATAATCTCATAGTCATAGGAACATGTATAAGTCATGAAGAAAGCGATAGCAGAATACTAAACGATCAAGTGCTAAGCTAACGGAATGGGTCAAGTCAATCACATCATTCTCCTAATGATGTGATCCCGTTAATCAAATGACAACTCATGTCTATGGCTAGGAAACATAACCAACTTTGATCAACGAGCTAGTCAAGTAGAGGCATACTAGTGACACTCTGTTTGTCTATGTATTCACACATGTATCATGTTTCCGGTTAATACAATTCTAGCATGAATAATAAACATTTATCATGATATAAGGAAATAAGTAATAACTTTATTATTACCTCTAGGGCATATTTCCTTCAGTCTCCCACTTGCACTAGAGTCAATAATCTAGTTCACATCGCCATGTGATTTAACACCAATAGTTCACATCACCATGTGATGAACACCCATAGTTCACGTCGTCATGTGACCAACACCCAAGGGTTTACTAGAGTCAATAATCTAGTTCACATCGCTATATGATTAACACCCAAAGAGTACTAAGGTGTGATCATGTTTTGCTTGTGAGAGAAATTTAGTCAATGGGTCTGCAACATTCAGATCCGTATGTATTTTGCAAATTTCTATGTTAACAATGCTCTGCACTGAGCTACTCTAGCTAATTGCTCCCACTTTCAATATGTATCTAGATTGAGACTTAGAGTTATCTGGATCAGTGTCAAAACTTGAATCGACGTAACCCTTTACGACGAATCTTTTGTCACCTCCATAATCGAGCAACATATCCTTATTCCACTAAGGATAATTTTGACCGTTGTCCAGTGATCTACTCCTAGATCATTATTGTACTTCCTTGCTAAACTCAGTGTAGGGTATACAATAGATCTGGTACACAACATGGCATACTTTATAGAACCTATGGCTGAGGCATAGGGAATGACTTTCATTCTCTTTCTATCTTCTGCCGTGGTCGGGCTTTGAGTCTTACTCAATTTCACACCTTGTAACACAGGCAAGAACTCTTTCTCTGACTGTTCCATTTTGAACTACTTCAAAATCTTGTCAAGGTATGTACTCATTGAAAAAACTTATCAAGCGTCTTGATCTATCTCTATAGATCTTTATGCTCAATATGTAAGCAGCTTCACCAAGATCTTTCTTTGAAAAAACTCCTTTTAAATATTCCTTTATGCTTTCCAGAAAATTCTACATTATTTCCGATCAACAATATGTCATTCACATATATTTATCAGAAATGTTGTAGTGCTCCCACTCACTCTCTTGTAAATACAGGCTTCACCGCAAGTCTGTATAAAACTATATGCTTTGATCAACTCATCAAAGCGTATATTCCAACTCCGAGATGCTTGCACCAGTCCATAGATGGATCGCTGGAGCTTGCACATTTTGTTAGCATCTTTAGGATCAACAAAACCTTCTGGTTGCATCATATACAACTCTTCTTTAAGAAATCCATTAAGGAATGCAGTTTTGTTTATCCATTTGCCAGATTTCATAAAATGCAGCAATTGCTAACATGATTCGGACAGACTTAAGCATCGCTACGAGTGAGAAAAACTCATCGTAGTCAACACCTTGAACTTGTCGAAAACCTTTTGCGACAATTCGAGCTTTGTAGATAGTAACACTACTATCAGCGTCCGTCTTCCTCTTGAAGATCCATTTTATTCTCTATGGCTTGCCGATCAACGGGCAAGTCAACCAAAGTCCACACTTTGTTCTCATACATGGATCCCATCTCAGATTTCATGGCCTCAAACCATTTCGTGGAATCTGGGCTCATCATCGCTTCCTCATAGTTCGCAGGTTTGTCATGGTCTAGTAACATGACTTCCAGAACAGGATTACCGTACCACTCTGGTGCGGATCTTACTCTGGTTGACCTACGAGGTTTGGTAGAAACTTGATCTGAAGTTTCATGATCATCATCATTAACTTCCTCACTAATTCGTGTAGGCATCACTGGAACTGATTTCAGTGATGAGCTACTTTTCAATTTGAGAGAAGGTACAGTTACCTCATCAAGTTCTACTTTCCTCCCACTCACTTCTTTCGAGAGAAACTCCTTCTCTAGAAAGGATCCATTCTTAGCAACGAATATCTTGCCTTCGGATCTGTGATAGAAGGTGTACCCAACAGTCTCCTTTGGGTATCCTATGAAGACACATTTCTCCGATTTGGGTTTGAGCTTATCAGGATGAAACTTTTTCACATAAGCATCGCAACCCCAAACTTTAAGAAATGACAACTTTGGTTTGTTGCCAAACCACAGTTCATATGGTGTCGTCTCAACAGATTTAGATGGTGCCCTGTTTAACGTGAATGCAGCTATCTCTAATGCATAACCCCAAAATGATAGTGGTAAATCGGTAAGAGACATCATAGATTGCACCATATCTAATAAAGTACGGTTTTGACGTTCGGACACACCATTATGCTGTGATGTTCCAGGTGGCATGAGTTTGTGAAACTATTTCACATTGTTTTAATTGAAGACCAAACTCATAACTCAAATATTCGTCTCTGCGATCAAATCATAGAAACTTTATTTTCTTGTTACGATGATTCTCCACTTCACTCTGAAATTCTTTGAACTTTTCAAATGTTTCAGACTTGTGCTTCATTTAGTATATATACTCATATCTGCTCAAATTATCTGTGAAGGTCAGAAAATAACGATACCCGTCACGAGCATCAACACTTATTGGACCGCATACATCGGTATGTATTATTTCCAACAAGTCAGTAGCTCGTTCCATTGTTCCGAAGAACGGAGTTTTAGTCAACTTGCCCAAAAGGCACGGTTCGCAAGCATCAAATGATTCATAACCAAGTGATTCCAAAAGTCCATCTTTATGGAGTTTCTTCATGCGCTTTACACCAATATGACCTAAACGGCAGTGCCACAAATAAGTTGCACTATCATTATTAACTTTGCATCCTTTGGCTTCAATATTATGAATATGTGTATCACTACTGTCGAGATCCAACGAACCATTTTAATTGGGTGTGTAACCATATAAGGTTTTATTCATGTAAACAGAACAACAATTATTCTCTAACTTAAATGAATAAACGTATTGCAATAAACATGATCAAATCATATTCATGCTCAACGCAAACACCAAATAACACTTGTTTAGGTTCAACACTAATCCCGAAAGTATAGGGAGTGTGCGATGATGATCATATCAATCTTGGAACTATTTCCAACACACATTGTCACCCCGCCCTTAACTAGTTTCTGTTCATTCTGCAACTCCTGTTTCGAGTTACTACTCTTAGCAACTGAACCAGTATCAAATGCCGAGGGGTTTCTATAAACACTAGTAAAGTACACATCAATAACATGTATATCCAATATACCTTTGTTCACTTTGCCATCCTTCTTATCCGTCAAGTATCTAGGGTAGTTCCGCTTCTAGTGACCAGTCCCTTTGCAGTATAAGCACTCAGTCTCAGGCTTAGGTCCAAACGTTGGCTTCTTCACTTGAGCAGCAACTTGCTTGCCATTCTTCTTGAAGTTTCCCTTCTTTCCTTTGACCTTTTCCTTGAAACTAGTGGTCTTGTAAACCATCAACACTTGATGCTCTTTCTTGATTTCTACCTTCGCCAATTTCAGCATCGCGAAGAGCTCGGGAATTACTTTCGTCATGCCTTGCATATTATAGTTCATCACGAAGTTCTATTAACTTGGTGATAGTGACTAGAGAACTTTGTCAATTACTATCTTATCTAGAAGATTAACTCCCACTTTATTCAAGTAATTGTAGTACTCAAACAATCTGAGCACATGCTCACTGGTTGAGCTATTCTCCTCCATCTTATAGGCAAAGTTTTGTCAGAGGTCTCGTACCTCTCGACATGGGCATGAGTATGAAATACCAATTTCAACTCTTGGAACATTTCATATGCTCCATGTCGTTCAAAAACATTTTTGAAGCCCCGATTCTTAGCCGTAAAGCATGGTGCACTAAACTATCAAGTAGTCATCATACCGAGCTTTCTAAACGTTCATAACGTCTGCATATGCTCCTGCAATAGGTCCGTCACCTAGCGGTGCATCAAGGACATAATTCTTCTATGCAGCAATGAGGATAATCCTCAGATCACGAACCAAGTCCGCATCATTGCTACTAACATCTTTCAACATAGTTTTTCTCTAGGAACATATCAAAATAAACGGGGAGCAACATCGCGAGCTATTGATCTACCACATAGATATGCTAATACTACCAGGACTAAGTTCATGATAAATTATAGTTCAATTAATCATATTACTTAAGAACTCCCACTTAGATAGACATCCCTCTAATCATCTAAGTGATCACGTGATCCATATCAACTAAACCATGTCCGATCATCACGTGAGATGGAGTAGTTTTCAATGGTGAACATCACTATGTTGATCATATCTACTATATGATTCACGCTCGACCTTTCGGTCTCAGTGTTCCGAGGCCATATCTGCATATGCTAGGCTCGTCAAGTTTAACCTGAGTATTCCGCGTGTGCAACTGTTTTGCACCCGTTGTATTTGAACATAGAGCCTATCACACCCGATCATCACGTGGTGTCTCAGCACGAAGAACTTTTGCAACAGTGCATACTCAGGGAGAACACTTATACCTTGAAATTTAGTGAGAGATCATCTTATAATGCTACCGTCGATCTAAGCAAAATAAGATGCATAAAAGATAAACATCACATGCAATCATCATAAGTGATATGATATGGCCATCATCATCTTGTGCTTGTGATCTCCATCTCCGAAGCACCGTCATGATCACCATCATCACCGGCGCGACACCTTGATCTCCATCGTAGCATCGTTGTCGTCTCGCCAACTATTGCTTCTACGACTATCGCTACCGCTTAGTGATAAAGTAAAGCATTACAGGGCGATTGCATTGCATACAATAAAGCGACAACCATATGGCTCCTGCCAGTTGCCGATAACTCGGTTACAAAACATGATCATCTCATACAATAAAATATAGCATCATGTCTTAACCATATCACATCACAACATGCCCTGCAAAAACAAGTTAGACGTCCTCTACTTTGTTCTTGCAAGTTTTACGTGGCTGCTACGGGCTTAGCAAGAACCGTTCTTACCTACGCATCAAAACCACAACGATAGTTCATCAAGTTAGTGTTGTTTTAACCTTCTCAAGGACCGGGCGTAGCCACACTCGGTTCAACTAAAGTTGGAGAAACTGACACCCGCCAGCCACCTGTGTGCAAAGCACGTCGGTAGAACCAGTCTCGCGTAAGCGTACGCGTAATGTCGGTCCGGGCCGCTTCATCCAACAATACCGCCGAACCATAGTATGACATGCTGGTAAGTAGTATGACTTGTATCGCCCACAACTCACTTGTGTTCTACTCGTGCATATAACATCTACGCATAAAACCTGGCTCGGATGCCATTGTTGGGGAACGTAGTAATTTCAAAAAAATTCCTACGCACACGCAAGATCATGGTGATGCATAGTAATGAGAGGGGAGAGTATTGTCTACGTACCCTCATAGACTGTAAGCGGAAGCGTTTTATCAACGCGGTTGATGTAGTCGTACGTCTTCACGATCCGACCGATCCAAGTACCGAACGCACGGCACCTCCGAGTTCTGCACACGTTCAGCTCGATGACGTCCTCGCCTTCTTGATCCAGCAAGACGGGCGAAGTAGTAGATGAGTTCCGACAGCACGACGGCGTGGTGACGGTGTTGGTGAAGAACAATCTCCGCAAGGCTTCGCCTAAGCACTACGAAAACTATGACGGAGGATAAACTAGAGGGGACGGGGTTGCCGGCACACGGCTTGGTGTTTCTTGATGTGTCCTGGGTGCTAGCCCTACCCCTCTATTTATATGTTGAGCCTTGGGGTCGAAACTTGGAGTAACAGCCTCCACAAAGTCGGTTTCACCCGAAAGGCAAGAGTCCTTCTTGGACTCCAGGGCCAGACGCCAGGGTTCCCGGCGTCTGGACCCAGACGCCAGGGACCCTGGCGTCTGGCCCCTGGACTCCGCAAAACTTCCTTTTGCGCTTTCCAAAAACCTTGTGGGCTTTCCCCTTTGGCCCAAATAAAGTGTTCTCGTACCCAAACATTTCGGGAAACATCCGGAACCCCTTCCGATGGATTCCGGAACCTTTCCGGAGATCAAACACTACTATCCACATATCAATCTTTACTTTCGGACCATTCCGGAGTTCCTCGTCATATCTGTGATCTCATCCAAAACTCTGAACAACATTCGGTCACCAACATACATAACTCATAGTACTATATCGTCAACGAACATTAAGCGTGCGGACCCTACGGGTTCGAGAACTATGTAGACATGACCGAGACACCTCTCTGGTCAATAAACAATAGCGGGACCTGGATGCCCATATTGGCTCCTACATATTCTATGAAGATCTTTATCGGTCAGACCGCATAACAACATACGTTGTTCCCTTTGTCAACAGTATGTTACTTGCCCGAGATTCGATCGTCGGTATCTCAATACCTAGTTCAATCTCGTTACCGGCAAGTCTCTTTACTTGTTCCGTAATACATCATCCCGCAACTAACTCATTAGTTGCAATGCTTGCAAGGCTTATAGTGATGCGCATTACCGAGTGGGCCCAGAGATACCTCTCTGACAATCGGAGTGACAAATCCTAATCTCGAAATACGCCAACCCAACAAGTACCTTTGGAGACACCTGTAGAGCACCTTTATAATCACCCAGTTACGTTGTGGCGTTTGGTAGCACACAAAGTGTTCCTCCGGTAAACGGGAGTTGCATAATCTCATAGTCGTAGGAACATGTATAAGTCATGAAGAAAGCAATAGCAGAATACTAAACGATCAAGTGCTAAGCTAACAGAATGGGTCAAGTCAATCACATCATTCTCCTAATGATGTGATCCCGTTAATAAAATGACAACTCATTTCTATGGCTAGGAAACATAACCATCTTTGATAAACGAGCTAGTCAAGTAGAGGCATACTAGTGACACTCTGTTTGTCTATGTATTCACACATGTATCATGTTTCCGGTTAATACAATTCTAGCATGAATAATAAACATTTATCATGATATAAGGAAATAAATAATAACCTTATTATTACCTCTAGGGCATATTTGCTTCAGGTATGTACTCATTGAAAAATCTTATCAAGCATCTTGATCTATCTCTATAGATCTTGATGCTCAATATGTAAGCAGCTTCACCAGGTCTTTCTTTGAAAAACTCCTTTCAAACACTCCTTTATGCTTTCCAGAAAAAATTCTACATCATTTCCGATCAACAATATGTCATTCACATATACTTATCAGAAAGGTTGTAGTGCTCCCACTCACTTTCTTGTAAATACAGGCTTCACCGCAAGTCTGTATAAAACCATATGCTTTGATCAACTCATCAAAGCATATATTCTAACTCCGAGATGCTTGCACCAATCCATAGATGGATCGTTGAAGCTTGTACATTTTGTTAGCACCTTTAGGATTGACAAAACCTTCTGGTTGCATCATATACAACTCTTCTTTAATAAATCCATTAAGGAATGCAGTTTTGACATCCATTTGGCAGATTTCATAAAATGTGGCAATTGCTAACATGATTCGGACAGACTTTAAGCATCGATACGAGTGAGAAAATCTCATCGTAGTCAACACCTTGAACTTGTCAAAAACCTTTTTCAACAAGTCTAGCTTTGTAGATAGTAACACTACTATCAGCGTTCGTCTTCCTCTTGAAGATCCATTTATTTTCTATTGCTTGCCGATCATCGGGAAAGTCAACCAAAGTCCACACTTTGTTCTCATACATGGATCCCATCTCAGATTTCATGGCCTCAAGCCATTTCGCGGAATCTGGGCTCATCATCGCTTCCTCATAGTTCGTAGGTTCATCATGGTCAAGTAACATGACCTTCAGAACAGTATTACCGTACCACTCTGGTGCGGATCTTACTCTGGTTGACCTAGGAGGTTCGGTAGTAACTTGATCTGAAGTTTCATGATCATCATCATTAGCTTCCTCACTGATTTGTGTAGGAATCACTGGAACTGATTTCTGTGATGAACTACTTTCCAATTCGGGAGCAGGTACAGTTACCTCATCAAGTTGAACTTTCCTCCCACTCACTTCTTTCGAGAGAAACTCCTTCTCTAGAAAGGATCCATTCTTAGCAACAAATATCTTGCCTTTCGGATCTATGATAGAAGGTGTACCCAATAGTCTCCTTTGGGTATCCTATGAAGACAGCTTTCTCCGATTTGGGTTCGAGCTTATCAGGTTGAAGCTTTTTCACATAAGCATCGCAGCCCCAAACTTTAAGAAACAATAGCTTAGGTTTCTTGCCAAACCACAGTTCATATGGTGTCATCTCAACGGATTTAGATGGTGCCCTATTTAACGTGAATGCAGCTGTCTCTAATGCATAACCCCAAAATAATAGTGGTAAATCGGTAAGAGACATGATCGCACCATATTTAATAAAGTACGGTTACGACGTTCGGACACACCATTATGTTGTGGTGTTCCAGGTGGCATGAGTTTGTGAAACTATTCCTCATTGTTTTAATTGAAGGCCAAACTCGTAACTCAAATATTCGTCACCGCGATCAGATCGTAGAAACTTTATTTTCTTGTTACGATGATTCTCCACTTTACTCTGAAATTCTTTGAACTTTTCAAATGTTTCAGACTTATGTTTCATTAAATAGATATACCCATATCTGCTCAAATCATCTGTGAAGGTCAGAAAATAACGATGCCCGTCGCGAGCCTTAACACTCATTGGACCACATACATCAGTATGTATTATTTCCAATAAGTCAGTTGCTTGCTCCATTGTTCCGGAGAACGGAGTCTTAGTCATCTTGCCCATAAGGCATGGTTCGTAAGCATCAAATGATTCATAATCAAGTGATTCCAAAAGCCCATTAGCATGGAGTTTCTTCATGCGCTTTACACCAATATGACCTAAACGGCAGGGCCACAAGTATGTTGCACTATCATTATCAACTTCGCATCTTTTGGCATCAATATTATGAATATGTGTATCACTATGATCAAGATTCAATAAACCATTTATATTAAGTGTATGACCATAGAAGGTTTTATTCATGTAAACAGAACAATAATTATTCTTTGACTTAAATGAATAACCGTATTGCAATAAACATGATCTAATCATATTCATGCTCAACACAAACACCAAATAACATTTATTTTAGGTTCAACACTAATCCTGAAGGTAAAAGGAGTGTGCGATGGTGATCTTATCAACCTTGGAATCATTTCCAATACACATCGTCACCTCGTCCTTAACTAGTCTCTGTTTATCTTGCAACTCTTGTTTACGTGTTACTACTCTTAGCAATTGAATGAGTATCAAATACCAGGGGTTGCTATAAACACTAGTAAAGTACACATCAATAACATGTATATCAAATATAGCTTTGTTCACTTTGCAGTAGAAGCACTCAGTTTCAGGCTTGGGTCTAGCTTTTGGTTTCTTCATGGGAGTAACAACTTGCTTGCCATTATTCTTGAAGTTCCCTTTCTTTTCTTTTGCCCTTTTACTTGAAACTAGTGGTCTTGTCAACCATCAACACTTGATGCTTTTTCTTGATTTCTACCTTCACTGATTTCAGCATCGCGAAGAGCTCGGGAATCGTTCTCGTCATCCCTTGCATATTATAGTTCATCACGAAGTTCTAGTAGCTTGGTGATAGTGACTAGAGAACACTATCAATCACTATATTATCTGGAAGATTAACTCCCACTTGATTCAAGCGATTGTAGTACCCAGACAATCTGAGCACATGCTCACTGGTTGAGCTATTCTCCTCCATCTTGTAGGAAAAGTACTATCAGAGGTCTCATACCTCTCATAGCGGGCATGAGTCTGAAACACTAATTTTAACTCTTGGAACATCTCATATGCTCCATAGCATTCAAAACATTTTTGAAGTCCCGGTTTTAAGCCGTAAAGTAGGGTGCACTAAACTATCAAGTAGTCATCATATCGAGAGGTCTGCATATACTCCTGCAATAGGTCTGTCACCTAGTGGTGCATTAAGGACATAATTCTTCTGTGCAGCAATGAGGATAATCCTCAGATCGCGGACCCAATCCGCATCATTGGTACTATCATTTTTCAACTTAGTTTTCTCTAGGAACATATCAAAAAATAAATGGGGAGCTACATCACAAGCTATTGATCTATAACATAGATATGCAAATACTATCAGGACTAAGTTCATGATAAATTTAAGTTCAATTAATCATATTACTTAAGAACTCCCACTTAGATAGACATCCCTCTAGTCATCTAAATGATCATGTGATCCATATCAACTAAACCATGTCCGATCATCACGTGATATGGAGTAGCTTTCAATGGTGAACATCACTATGTTGATCATATCTACTATATGATTCACGTTCGACCTTTCGGTCTCAGTGTTCCGAGGCCATATCTGCATATGCTAGGTTCGTCAAGTTTAACCCGAGTATTCTGCATGTGCAAAACTGGCTTGCACCGGTTATATGTGAACGTAGAGCTTATCACACCCGATCATCACGTGGTGTCTCGGCACGACGAACTGTAGCAATGGTGCATACTCAGGGAGAACACTTATACCTTGAAATTTAGTGAGGGATCATCTTATAATGCTACCGACGTACTAAGCAAAATAAGATGCATAAAAGATAAACATCACATGCAATCAAAAATATGTGATATGATATGGCCATCATCATCTTGTGCCTTTGATCTCCATCTCCAAAGTACCATCATGATCTCCATCGTCACCGGCATGACACCATGATCTCCATCATCTTGATCTCTATCAACGTGTCGTCACATGGTCATCTCGCCAACTATTGCTTTTGCAACTATTGCTATCGCATAGCAATAAAGTAAAGCAATTATATGGTGCTTGCATCTTATGCAATAAAGAGACAACCATAAGGCTCCTGCCAGTTGCCAATTACTTTAAGAAAACATGATCATCTCATACAACAATTTATATATCATCACATCTTGACCATATCACATCACAACAAGCCCTGCAAAAACAAGTTAGACGTCCTCTACTTTGTTGTTGCAAGTTTTACGTGGCTGCTACGGGCTTCTACCAAGAACCGTTCTTACCTACGCATCAAAACCACAACGATTTTTCGTCAAGTGTGTTGTTTTAACCCTCAACAAGGACCGGGTGTAGTCAAACTCGATTCAACTAAAGTTGGAGAAACAGACACCCGCTAGCCACCTGTGTGCGAAGCATGTCGGTAGAACCAGTCTCATGAACGCGGTCATGTAATGTCGGTCCGGGCCGCTTCATCCAACAATACCGACGAATCAAAGTAAGACGTTGCTGGTAAGCAGTATGACTATTATCGCCCACAACTCATTGTGTTCTACTCGTGCATATAACATCTACGCATAGACCTGGCTCGGATGCCACTGTTGGGGAACGTAGTATTTCAAAAATTTCCTACGATCACGCAAGATCTATCTAGGAGAAGCATAGCAACGAGCGGGGTGAGTGTGTCCACGTACCCTCGTAGACCAAAAGCGGAAGCGTTTAGTAACGCGGTTGATGTAGTCGAACGTCTTCGCAATCCAACCGATCCAAGCACCGAACGTACGGCACCTCCGCGTTTAGCACACGTTTAGCTCGATGACGTCCCTAGAGCTCTTGATTCAGTTGAGGACGAGGGAGAGTTTCGTTAGCACGACAGCGTGGCGATGGTGATGATGAAGTTACCGGCGCAGGGCTTCGCCTAAGCACACGACGATATGACCGAGGTGTGTAACTGTGGAGGGGGGCACCGCACACGGCTAAGAGAAGACTTGGTATGTCTTTGGGGTGCCCGCTCCCATGTATATAAAGGAGGGGGAAGATGAGGCCGGCCCTAGAGGGGGCCGCCCAAAGGGGGAAGTACTACTTGGACTCCCGGTCCAAGTAGGATTCGCCCCCCCCTTCCTATTCCAACTAGGAGAAGGAGGGAAGGGAGAAGAGGGGAGAAGGAAAGGGGAGCCGCCCCCAACCCTAGTCCAATTCGGTTTGGGCTTGGGGGGCGCGCGCCTCCACCTGGCCGCTGCCTCCTCTCTCCACTGGGGCCCATGAAGGCCCATTAACTCCCCGGGGGGTTCCGGTAACCTCCCGGTACTCCGGAAAAATGCCCGAACATCCCGGAACCATTCCAATGTCCAAATGCAACCTTCCAATATATCAATCTTTATGTCTCAACCATTTCGAGACTCCTCGTCATGTCTGTTATCTTATCCGGAACTCCGAACAAACTTCGGTTCATCAAATCACATAACTCATAATACAAATCGTCATCGAACGTTAAGCGTCCGGACCCTACGAGTTCGAGAACTATGTAGACATGACCGAGACACATCTCTGGTCAATAACCAATAGCGGAACCTGGATGCTCATATTGGCTCCTACATATTCTATGAAGATCTTTATCGGTCAAACCGCATAACAACATATTTCATTCCCTTTGTCATCGGTATGTTACTTGCCCGAGATTCGATCGTCGGTATCATCATACCTAGTTCAATCTCGTTACCGGCAAGTCTCTTTACTCGTTCCGTAATGCATCATCTCGCAACTAACTCACATTGCTTGCAAGGCTTATAGTGACGTGCATTACCGAGAGGGCCCAGAGATACCTCTCCGATACACGGAGTGAAAATTCCTAATCTTGATCTATGCCAACCCACCAAACACCTTTGGAGACTCCTGTAGAGCATCTTTATAATCACCCAGTTACGTTGTGACGTTTGATAGCACACAAGGTGTTCCTCCGGTATTCGGGAGTTACATAATCTCATAGTAAAAGGAATATGTATAAGTCATGAAGAAAGCAATAGCAATAAAACTTAACGATCATTATGCTAAGCTAACGGATGGGTCTTGTCCATCACATCATTCTCCTAATGATGTGATCCCGTTAATCAAATGACAACACATGTCTATAGTTAGGAAACTTAACCATCTTTGATCAACGAGCTAGTCTAGTAGAGGCTTACTAGGGACACGGTGTTTTGTCTATGTATCCACACATGTATCAAGTTTCCAGTTAATACAATTCTAGCATGGATAATAAACATTTATCATGATATAAGGAAATATAAAATAACAACTTTATTATTGCCTCTAGGGCATATTTCCTTCACGAATACCATCGTCCTATATATCAATCTTTACCTCTCGACCATTTTGAGACTCCTCATCATGTCTGTGATCTCATCCGGGACTCCGAACAACATTCGATCACCAAATCCTATAACTCATACAACACTATATCGTCAATGAACGTTAAACGTGCGGACCCTACGGGTTCGAGAACTATGTAGACATGACCGAGACACCTCTCCGGTCAATAACAATTAGTGGAACCTGGATGCCCATATTGGTTCCTACATATTCTACGAAGATCTTTATCGGTCGAACCGTTATGACAACATACGTAATTCCCTTTGTCCATCGGTATGTTACTTGCCCGAGATTCGATCGTCGGTATCTTCATACCTAGTTCAATCTCGTTACCGGCAAGTCTCTTTACTCGTTCCGTAACACATCATCTTGCAACTAACACCTTAGTCACTTTGCTTGCAACGCTTCTTTTGATGTGTATTACCGAGAGGGCCCAGAGATACCTCTCCGATACTCAGAGTGAAAAATCCTAATCTCGATCTATGTCAACTCTACAAACACCTTCGGAGATACCTGTAGAGCATTTTTATGATCACCTAGTTACGTTGTGACGTTTGATAGCACACTAGGTATTCCTCCGGTATCCGGGAGTTGTATAACCTCATAGTCGAAGGAATATGTATTTGTCATCAAGAAAGCAATAGCAATAAATTGAACGATCAATATGCTAAGCTAACGGATGGGTCTTGTCCATCACATCATTCTCCTAATGATGTGATTCCGTTATCAAATGACAACACATGTCTATGGTTAGAAAACCTTAACCATCTTTGATCAACGAGCTAGTCTAGTAGAGGCTTGCTAGGGACATGATATTTGTTTAGGTATTCACACATGTATTTAAGTTTATCAGTACAATTCTAGCATGAATAATAAACCTTTATCGTGAATAAGGAAATATAAAATAACAACTTTATTATTGCCTCTAGGGCATACTTCCTTCGGTCTCTCACTTGCACTAGAGTCAATAATCTAGATTACATTATAATGAATCTAACACCCATGGAGTCTTGGTGCTGATCATGTAGTCAGGGCGGCGTCTTGAGATTTTACGAAGTCGCTGTAGGCGCCTCGTAGTCGAGGCGGCGTCTCCTCCCACTAAATGTGCATCGCCGGAAATCCTGTAATAAATCCAGGATATATGCGAGCATCAGGATTTGAACCCTTTTTGCATGCAATATTGAGAGCTTTATTCAAATAAAAGCATTCGCTGGATCATCAACCAATAAGTTGCTCACTAGGAAGCTAGGAGTCTCTTCCAGCCAGCTCTGTGTCACAGTCAATGTGCAAGCACGCTTTGCACACAAATGAGCTGGCTAGTCGGCTGACCGGATTACATGCTGAATATCAAAAGAAATAAAAATACAAGTTAGCTCTCCTATTTCAATAAACAGGGGTGCCACAACCGAAAGAGAATTGCGGCGAGTTTTCCAGAGTTCTGAAACCTCCAGGCAGTCTGACTGAATAATCACCTCTTGAAAACCTCTGAGTTAGCGCACGCCCTCCCGGACAGATAAGGTTTCAACTATTAATGGGTTAGTAACACCCTCAAGGGGTTTGCACCAAGCTCCAAATTGGTGATTTCTGGATCGGGCCACCTCCCGCTGCCCCAGTGCCACCATCCAAGTGAATGGCTGCATTAGTGTTGATTTTGATGATCATGTCATTAGGAGGCCACCAACCATAACCCGGCAAAATTTTCAGGTGTTGCCAAGGGATCTCCAAGATGGCAAGATCTTATTTAATACGTCACACAGAGATGTCCGGATCAATCTTTTCCTGATCATGAGTAAGACGATTCCGAGAATGCCACATGGCCCACATCAGTTTGATGATGACCACCCGTTCCCTCTCTGTAAATTGTTGGTCACATAGAATATCTTGTGACCACGTACTGGGATGCAACCTTGGTAGTTTGAAGTCAAATAGCAAATGGGCTTCTTTCCAGAACTGTTGTGCATGCGTACAATGGATAAGAGCATGAGCCAAGACTCCATCTCCATCCATCGGCATACAAATTTTGCATCTTCCGAGTTCGTATGCCGATGTCTCAAAGTACATTCAGACGGAATGATCCCTCTCAAGACACGCCAGTAGAAGACTCGGACCTTCGAAATCACATTCAATTTCCATAATGCATTCCACAACTCTTTTCCATCATTGGAGGATCCGCTACTCGCCCCTTCTTCAAGAGCCGAACGCTCTTTTTTGTTCATTAGAGAACGGTACGCCGATTTGACTATGTATACGCCTGATTTTTCATGTGACCATGCCATAAAATCATCACCACCTCCATGACATAGTGGTATGTTCAGAATTGCTTCCGCGTCAGGGGCGATAAAAAAAGACCTCGCAATAACTCCGTCTTCCATGTCCCATTGTCAGTATCAATAAGTTCACTAACGAACTCGACATTTGTGTTTTCTGGTTTAAATATAGGAGTCATGGATATTGTCGACGGAATCTATCGATCCCCCTATTGATATGGTGGATTCCATACCCACATGCTTGATGAGGACGGTATCGAGTGCCTCTCGGCCAGCCACTATAGCTCTCCATGTAGCAGATGCCATCTTTGGGACATTGCCCAGATGAAACTCTGTATCAGGAAAATATCTCCCTTTCAACACTCGAGTACATAAGGAATTGGGATTAGTCATGAGGCGCCAACCATGTGTTCCCAAGAAGGGCGAGGTTGAAAAACTGTAGATCGCGGAAGCCCATTCCGACTTTACATTTTGGTGTAGCTAAGTTGTCCCATGAGACCCAATCCATAGACCGTCAATCAATGGAGCTACTCCACAAATATTTTGCCACATGAAGTCAGGTTCTTGCAAACTTTTTTGGTCAAGTGAAAACATGACATGCTAAATGTTGGGTTCGTCTGGATCACTGATTTCAATAGTGTTTCTCTGGCAGCACAAGCAAGTAGACGCTCTGCGCGTGCCCGTTCACCAATATGGGTGAAGGTGCCGCTGGCGATCCTACCTATTGCCGTGGGCAGACCAAGGTAACACTCGCCAAAGGCCTCAACCTGTACACCAAGCACTTGTTTAACCGACACACGTGTATGCTGGGGAGTATTAGGACTGAAAAATATTGAACTTTTGTCTCGATTTACACACTGTCCAGAAGCCTCCCCATAGAAGCTAAGAATTTCATTGAGTCTAGTTGCACTTTGATTGTTGGCTTGTATAAAAATTAGGCAATCATCCGTAAACAGTAAGTGGCTAACCCATGGTGATATGAAACTCACTCGAATGCCTCTATCAATATATCCACCATATGAGTTCGGCAAAGACGAAAGTCCTTCTGCACGCAAAAGAAATAGGAACTGTGATATGGGACATCCCTGGCGCAGATCGTGAGATAGGGTAAAATATGAGAGGAGTTCACCATTCACTTTAACTGTGACCCGCACTGAAGCAACACACTTCATTATCAGCCGAACAAAGTTGATGCTAAAGCCAATTTTCAAGATAATAGACTCAGATAGTTTCATTCCACCCGATCGTAAGCTTTCATCGTATCGAGCCAATTTTCAAGAGAATAGACTCCGGATAGTGTCATTCTTCCCCTTCTTCCTTCTCTTCATGGTATGAACACTTTCATAAGCAACCCTGATAATGATACCCATGACTTGAACCCTCTTAAGATGAAGATATCATTGTCCACCTAACAATCAACATGGCGGTTTGCATACATAATCAACTTTGACCAACAGACACACCCATCGTCTTCCTTCTAAATAAATATACCGATCGAGTACAAAATGTCCTGGAGGGTGCTTGGATACGTTTTAGTCTCATGACTAAAAGTAGTGAGACTAAAACTTGCTAGCCTCACCCATGCTTGGATCCAAATACTAAAGAAAGTAAAATCAAGTTAATGAGCATTTATTATCCTCCAAACCCTCCAATCCAGAACTCGCTTGTGTTAAAGGAGAGGAGTTAAATGAGGAGAGAGAGGACTAATCCACATTTTAGTAGGGGTACCCCTGACTAAAATTTTTTAGTCTCAAGACTAATTTTAGCCCCTCTTTAGTCAGGGGTACTTGGAACTTTAGCCTTTTAAAGAGACTATTTTTAGTCAGACTAAAATAAGTATCCAAGCACCCTCCTACTCCTACTCTTTTTTTCTCTAGACCCAGTCCCATTGTACTGCACCGTATTTTTGTTGCCTTGCTCTCGAAAACCCACGTGTACGATCCACAGCCCTGTACCAGTACGCACACCGGCCCGCCGGGCCCACGGCCACCGTCGCGATTTGCGACGTCTCACTGGAGTCGATGAATATAGGCTGATGATGAGGACTCGGGATTAGCCACGGCTCTCCTCCCCCTCCTCCCGAACCACCACCGCCCCCCTCCGCCGCAATCCCCATACCAACCAGCGCCCAGATGGCCAATACGGCGGCGGCGGCGGCGACGGCCGAGGGGATCGACCCGCGCAGCGGCTACTGCGCAGCGACGCGCACCTTCCACAGCCTCCGCTCCGCCTCGACGGGCGCGCTGCCGCCGGAGTCGCTCCCGGTCACGGCCGCGGCCTACGCCTTCTCGCTCCTCGCCTCCCCGCTCCCCGACCGCCCCGCGCTCGTCGACGCCGCCACCAGCATTGCCGTCTCCTACCCGTCCTTCCTCGCCGCCGTCCGCTCCCTCGCGGGCGGCCTCTGGTCCTCCCTCGGCCTCCGCCCCGGGGACGTGGCCCTCGTCGTCGCGCCCTCGCGCCTCGACGTCCCCGTGCTCCACTTCGCGCTCATGTCCATCGGCGCCGTCGTGTCCCCCGCCAACCCGGCCTCCACCCCCGAGGAGTACGCCCACCAGGTCGCCCTCTCCCGGCCCGTCGTCGCCTTCGCCGCGCCCGAGGTCGCCGCCAAGCTGCCCGGTCACCTCAGGTGCGTCGTCCTCGGGTCCGATGCGTACACGAGGCTGGCGTCTGCAGGCGCCGGGTCCGCTCCCCCGCCGGTGGCGGTGAAGCAGTCGGACACCGCGGCCGTGCTCTACTCCTCGGGCACGACGGGGCGTGTCAAGGCCGTCGCCATCACGCACCGCAACCTCATCGCGCTGATCTGCGCGCACGCCGAGAACCGGGAGAGGGTGGCGGCGGAGGCCACCGAGGCGGGCGAGGAGCCGCCGCCGCCGGCCGTCACGCTGCTCCCGCTTCCCCTGTTCCACGTCTTCGGCTTCATGATGGTCCTGCGCTCCGTCTCCATGGGTGAGACGGCCGTGCTCATGGAGCGGTTCGACTTCGGCGCCGCGCTGCGCGCCATAGAGCGGTACCGCGCCACGCTGCTGCCCGCGGCGCCGCCAGTGCTGGTGGCCATGATCAAGTCCGAGGAGGCGCGCCGCCGCGACCTCTCCTCGCTCCTCGTCATCGGCGTCGGCGGCGCGCCCCTCGGCCGCGAGGTCGCCGAGCGCTTCGTCGCCGTATTCCCCAACGTGCAGATTGTTCAGGTTAAGCATCAGATTCCATGCAGGATGCAGAATATTACTACTGAATCTTCCATGCGCTTTGAAGATTACCTTTTCTGATCTAGCGAACTCATGTCTGTACGATTCCATTTATTATATTATTATACAGGGCTACGGATTGACGGAATCATCCGGCTCTGTGGCCTCGACGGTAGGGCCGGAGGAGTCCAAGGCGTACGGCTCCGTCGGCAAGCTGGCGTCGCACCTGCAGGCGAAGATAGTAGATCCGTCCACCGGCGAGGCGCTCGGGCCGGGCCAGCGCGGCGAGCTCTGGGTCAGGGGCCCACTCGTCATGAAAGGTGAGCACTCCGCAGCATGAACTGGGTCATTGCTCTGACCATTAAGCACGCGGTTGACCTTTGTCACTCGTCAGATTAGATGGTGCCTTGATTTGTTTACTGCCAGTTGAAGTGCTTAGACTGTGCACTTGAAATTTTAAATATGATTGCCTTGATAGCGATGTTGATTGCCTTGATGATTCGTCGCCTAAAACCTTTTACATATCTATCATTATGTCGTGGCTTGATTTTCTCTCTGCCGTGCTTGTTGTACCAGCATTTATCATGTGAAAGCTGTGTATGTCCATCACATAGCAATGTGATGGTGATCCGAGATGCATTTCTTTAGAGACATGACTTTTTGTTAATGTGCGAGTGAGCAGCATGGCTTGCCTGCCATGTGCTTCATGACGACTTTTTTTGTGTTAATTGATGTAGTTTGCCGACATTTATCCAACAAGTACTGGTGGTGGGCTAGTACCGAATTCAATAATTATTCAACCCTGGCAGCAATGCAGGGATGCTCGTTCTCCTGCTCAATAGATTAGTCATGCCAGCATGCACTTGTTAATTGAAATCATCTGTTAGAACGAGGACATCTCTCATATCTGCTACCAGCCATGCCACCCTACAGTTTGGTATGGAGAGTGACATTACAACTGATCTAGACACTTGACTCTGCTTGGCAGATTATAGCATCGTACCACTGTTGCTTTTGCCTTATTATTATTGGGCCCTCACAATATCAAGGTAGTTTTAATAAGCTTATGGAGACAAGAATCACAATACAAGCGATCTAAACATTCCTGCATTTGCCTTATTATTATCGGGGCCTCACCGACTCACCCTATCAGTCATGGTGGTGTTTTTTTCCAGGTTATGTCGGTGACGACAAAGCAACTGCGGAAACAGTGGACTCAGAAGGCTGGCTGAAAACTGGTGATCTTTGCTACTTCAATGAAGATGGATTTCTCTACATTGTTGATCGTTTGAAGGAGTTGATAAAGTACAAAGGATACCAGGTACAGTTACATAATCTTTGGAGAATCTTGCCTCACAAGATTCTGTCTACATGATACTGATATACATCTCATCTCAGGTGCCTCCAGCTGAACTGGAGCATATCCTACAATCACATCCTGAAATTGCTGATGCTGCAGTTATCGGGTAAGTACCTTTAGTATGAACTGCACTACTGCAGTAATCTTGGGGAAAATTCTAATGAATCATATATTCCTGAAGATATGGTATGATGCTCTGTTCAGCATGTGGCAGTATATAAGATGCCCCCTCATATGCACTATGCAGATATCCAGATGAAGATGCTGGGCAACTGCCAATGGCTTTTATAGTGAGGCAACCAGGTTCCAACCTTACCGGGCAACAAGTCATGGATTACGTGGCTAAACATGTAAGTTTCTCCTTCTCATTATCCTAATCCTGCTTTCTACCAAATATAGCTCGGTGCTGAGTTAAAAGTGTCCGTCATAATCAGCTTTATTATACTTTTTGACAAGCAAGCTGAGCAATTGCAAATTGAGTTGGGTCTAGTAATGTTTTAGTATTGTTAGTGACACTCTCTTTGCCTGTTAAGGTATTTTTAACATTTTCTCCCCGTGATGGGAACGACAACATTGAAATAGAGTAGTTAGTATGCAGCGTATAGTCGCAAAGCTATAGAGGACTAGTTGTGGGATCACCAAATTGTATCACTGCGTGCCAAACGAAACCACATGTCAACGCATGAGCAAGCTTCTGCATTGTGTATCAATGCACCTTTATGTATGCAGCATATGCTTTTGTCTCCTTGCTGCCATAATTCGGCGTTGTCTTGCCACTGAGACACTATAAACTGTAGGATCTGAACGTTTGTTGTTTGACAGGTTGCGCCCTACAAGAAAGTCCGCCGAGTAGCCTTCGTCAATGCAATAACCAAATCACCTGCTGGAAAGATCTTGCGGCGGGAGCTTGTGCAGCAGGCCATGTCCATGGGCGCCTCCAAGCTTTGAGATGTAATTCGCTGTGCAAATGTAGAAGATCTCTTTGGCTGTATATAAACTAGATATGGCACTATTCTTCATCAACAATTGGTCACCCTGTTTCCTTGTGAACACCGGGTGCCCTTCGCGAAACAAATATTTTTCAGTGAAGAGGGTCCGAGAGAACAGGCTGATCAAACATGTCTTCTCTAATGACGGTTAAAAGTAATCTGCTATTGATCAATTCACTCAGCTTGGCTCTCCATGCCATTTTTATCCTATGTTAAACAGCAGGGTTTTGCCTTTCTTTTAATTGCCATCTGCTGGAAATAAGAACTGAATGAAAATTTCCTGATAAATAAAAGGGAAATGTTTGTAGCCGGCGGACCGGCCGAAGTTTCGGCCGGTCATGCGCGGATCGTTGGATGTTTTTAGCGATCTAAGCGCCTGTTTAGCCACACACGGGGAACAAATGCGAGGCTGTTGGGCCCGCGCACCGCCCGCGACACGCGTGGCTTCTTTTTTCTTATCCCTTCGTTGCTCATCTCCTTCCTTATCTAGCCGCGTTTTCCTCCCCATCCACTCGCATCCCGGGCGCGCTCATCGCCATAGCTGCCGGCAACTTGATGCTCCTCGTTTTGAATCATGCGCGGATCACCGGCGCCGGATTCACCCCTCTCCATGGCCGCCGACAGCCAGGGGCGCGCTCGTCGCCTTGTCCGCCAGCAACTGGACGAACGCCCTCTCCATGTTAACCATAGCCAGGGCTTCGTTAGTTCACCATGACCAAGCTGCAATCGGCCATGGCAGCGACGAGTCTGTGCTGGAGCCGGAGGGTTGGTGGAACCAGATTTTTTATTTGCTGAACAAAACAACAACAACAACAAAGCCTTTAGTCCCAAACAAGTTGGGGTAGGCTAGAGGTGAAACCCATAAGATCTCGCAACCAACTCATGGCTCTGGCACATGGATAGCAAGCTTCCACGCACCCCTGTCCATAGCTAGCTCTTTGGTGATAAGATTTTTTATTTGCTAGATCCACTCATTATTTTTGCTACAACCCTTTTCTTTTTTGCTACCATCCTCATTTGATTTGATGAAATTTTTTCATTTTTGCTAGAAGTGGTGTCCCGATTTGCTGGAACCAGCTGGTGGATGTGCTGCAAGGTTGACACCTCGCCGGAGGAAGCTGCATCCAGTGGGGAGGAGGGCTGCATCCAACGTCGTTCAAACACCGGGAGTTGCAACCATGTACGCCGGAGCTACAACCGGTAACCAGGGGAGCTGCAAGAAGGGGGTGGTCGTTTTTGCTGATGTTTTTTTCTTTTTTACAGAACCAAAATTTTTGTTTTTGCTAGAACCGATGTATTGTTTTGCTGGAACAGATGTAATTTTTTGCTTCATCGGCTGGAGAGCTCTCAAATGTTTCATGTCGTTTTTGCTGGAACCTAAGTTTGGTTTTGCTGGAAGCGTTGTTTGATTTTGCTTCAATCAACCACTGGAATTCTGTAGGTACGATGCATGTCGATGGAGGCCAGCAGAGACGGCGACGCCTGCGGCGAGCTCGATGGCGAGGACGGAGGGGGGTGGTGCACCAGATGCTGCAACCACGGGGGCGGGGAGCTTCAACCGCTGCCGACGGAGGCTCCGTGTCAGCCATGGCCAAGTTTGGCGGGGGATCCGACCACGACGGAAGCTGCGAACGAGTGAGATGGTTGGGAGGAGTAGTGACGCGCGTGCGAAGGAGGCAACCTACGGCGAGGGCAGCAACCGGTGGCGAGGGCGGTGACCGGCGTTGGGGGCGGCCAAGCCGGGTGGTGCTTCGAGTCGGGGGCCTCGCTCATCCATGGCGGCTAGATGCGTACGCGGAGGAAGGAAGAAGAAGCTGGGGCGATTTGTTTGCTTTTTTTTTGCCCGGATCCAACAGTCGCACGGCTTAAATCCAACGGCCTGGGCTAGACCGGCCGAAAGTTTTGGCCGGCGCGCCGGCGCCTAGCGCTATAAAATCCAGAAAATGCAGTTACTTGATTGCTTTGGGGCGTTTTGGTTACCTGGGCATTTTTTTGCCTCTTTGCATACTTGTCCTAGTTGAGTCTGGTAAAGCATATGCAGGCAAAAAGGAAAAAAAATTCTTCAAATTGTTTGGTTGTCTGCATACTGCTTGACTGCATCATAGCACCGATTCTAGCCATTGTGTTGCTTACCTTGTACTTGTACTGTACCTATTTGGCGAGCCTATCATCTACACCTTACATACGATCACACTTATTGCACCAATAAAACAACATTACAATCAGAATGAACTGGATGATGATGATGAAGTTCTTCATTCCATATAGCGAAAACTGACGGGGAGCCTTGCCTACTTCAACATTGCTTGTCTGCTTGAGCATAAACTTGGAGTAAGCAACCTCTGTCTGCTACTCTTAAATCTTTTGTAGGAGTTGTCTGTGGAACGACTCACTTATTCTTGGCATGCTTATCATGAACTGTAAACCCCCGAAATCCTTCCTTGTACACCACATACCACTTCTCCTAGCATGACAGAAGAGCAAGAATTCAAGCATTAAGCAAAGGAGCACACTACATATGGAACAGAAGGAACTTACGCATGCATGATCATAAGCAGAGCAAGTTCATCCTAACTAGTATACTATGGTATCATGCTACCATCACAACCAAAAAGAGGATGTAATCCTACCACCACAACTTCACCATTAGTGTGAGGGCTTAGTATATACCACCTCATCAAAATATACAGGCCAACAACAGTTTTCAAGCTCTAGCTACCACAAAACATACATCGTCATTGCCATTGCCATTGCCATCGCCGTTGAGGATCATGCACGCCATCACCACCACCACCACCAGAAACAACACTAGTAGTAGTGCTTAACCAACCAGGACCTAAGCCAGAGCACCCTATGTGCGTTCCCAATGGCAGGGAATCCGACACCCGGGCCTTGTTGTCCAGTAGGTGGTTCAGAGCAGCCATCAGAGCCCTGGACTGAAGCCACCTTGGTCCATGACGACGATGTATAGGTCAGGATGGACATCGACCGGTTTGCTCTCCCGAATGGCGGTTGCCACCTCCTTTATGGCGCCGGTCATGCTACTTAAGACACCCAGCTTGTCCTCCATTAACCCGACCCTCTTCCTCTTCCTATCAAGCACAAGAACATGATCACCACCCATATCACGAACATCAATGTTGATGGTGTCTAGCTCCTGGGTGTCTAGATAGTTAGGTGCAGGCGAACCGAGTGGCTTACTGGTGCCCATGGCATGCTTGCCAGTTGCCAGCCCAAAAGGGAAGATATCCTGCATCTGGTAGTAGTTCTGGATGGGTGTGTTCAAGTACTCTCTCCTTGTGGTGGCCCAAAGAAAGAAACACAATCTCATTAGTTGTGATTGGCATGTTAGGCAGGCTTAGACAAGTGGTATGTGAGCTAACCACGGTGTGGCCTTGGTACCACTTTGCCTCCAAAAGGATCTAGTGTGTGTCCTGATCCCATGACGTGCCGCTAAGGTCTCTGAGCTTGGACACTATGATACATCTTGCTCTCCACTTCCTGAGGTGGTTGTAGACCTGGTTCGAGGCGACCTTTTGGCCATAGAACTCGAACACCTGTGCACCTCCATGAAGTTCTTATCAGTCCTCAATCCACTGGCTATGATATTGCACATATTGTTAAGCATGAACATGGACAGGAACGGATTCCATTTCATCGAGTTCCCCCTCCCATCCTTATGTGCCTTCGCAATCATGATGGCTGACTTTTGTGCAGCAGCAACAACAACATTAGGCACAACCAACACAAATGGTAGAGGCAGAGTAGGCCCCTCAAAGACATCTGAATCCAGAGTCATCTGGTCCTCGATGATAGGCTGGGATTCCTCGACATAGGATGTCAGGAGCTGGCTCTCGGACAAGACAATGGCCTGACTAAACATGGACATTAAGCATAGTATTTGTGTTACAGGACATCCAATTATTGCAAGCACTTGTTGTTGGAAGTATGCCCTAGAGGCAATAATATTGTATTATTATATTTTCATGTTCACAATTAGGAGTTTACATTCTATGCTATAACTGCTATGATCTTGGAATATGCGATTCAGTGGAAAACTCATATGCACGTGTAGAACAATAAACGGAAAAATAAGATTCCTAGTCTCACCTCTAAGACTAGCTCAAGTGTTGTTGGTGATCAAGTTTTCCGGATCTTAGGATATCGTTAAGTGCAACGATAGTCCTAAAACAACATTTAGAGTATGACATTAGAACAACGATCAAATTGAATTGACACAAACTTGTTTGTTATACTTCGAGATGATATCGTCACAAGTCAATTGTTATAACATGGAGTGTTAGCATGTGTTTAAGTTCCTTAGACCATGAGAGTATCATAGTCACTTCTTATCGTATGATGAGCTTTGGGGTTGCTCAAACGTCATCTATAACATGGTGATCACAATGACAACTTACATGTTCATCGAAAAGTTTGACAAGGAACTCAATAGCTCGAGAGTGGAATTTGTGAAGGAAATATGCCCTAAAGTCAATAATAAAGTTGTTATTTACATTTCCTTATATCATGATAAATGTTTATTATTCATGCTAGAATTGTATTAACCAGAGACTTAGTACATGTGTGAATACATAGACAAACAGAGTGTCCCTAGTGAGCCTCTACTTGACTAGCTCGTTAATCAAAGATGGTTAAGTTTCCTAGCCATGGACATGTGTTGTCATTTGATGAACGGGATCACATCATTAGAGAATGATGTGATGGACAAGACCCATCCATTAGCTTAGCACTATGATCGCTTAGTTTATTGCTATTGCTTTCTTCATGACTTGTACATGCTCCTATGACTATGAGATTATGCAACTCCCGAATACCGGAGGAACAATTAGTGTGCTATCAAACATCGCAACGTAACTGGGTCATTATAAAGATGCTCTACAGGTGTCTACAATGGTGTTTGTTGAGTTGGCATAGATCGAGATTAGGATTTGTCACTCTGTATATCGGAGAGGTATCTCTGGGCCCTCTCGGTAATGATCATCAATATAAAGCCTTGCAAGCAATGTGACTAATGAGTTAGTTGCGGGATGATGCATTATGGAACGAGTAAAGAGACTTGCCGATAACGAGATTGAACTAGGTATGAGGATACCTACGATTGAATCTCGGGCAAGTAACATACCGATGACAAAGGGAACAACGTATGTTGTTATGCGGTTCGACCGATAAAGATCTTCGTAGAATATGTAGGAGCCAATATGGGCATCCAGGTTCCGCTATTGGTTATTGACCAAAGAGGTGTCTCGGTCATGTCTACATAGTTCTCGAACCCGTAGGGTCCGCACGCTTAAACGTTCGTTGACGATATAGTATGATATGAGTTATGTATGTTGGTGACCGAATGTTGTTCGGAGTCCCAGATGAAATCACGGACATGACGAGGAACTCCGGAATGGTTCGGAGATAAAGATTGATATATGGGATAAAAGTGTTTGGTCTTCGGAAGTGTTCCGGAATTCACCGGAAGGGGTTCCAGATGTTCCCCGAAATGTTTGGGTATGAGAACACTTTATTTGGGACAAAGGGGAAAGCCCACAAGGTTTTGGAAAGCGCAAAAGGAAGTTTTGCGGAGTCCAGGGTCCAGACGCCAGGGTCCCTGGCGTCTGGGTCCAGACGCCGGGAACCCTGGCGTCTGGCCCTGGAGTCCGAGAAGGACTCTTGCCTTTCGGGTGAAATCGACTTTGTGGAGGCTTTTACTCCAAGTTTCGACCCCAAGGCTCAGCATATAAATAGAGGTGCAGGGCTAGCACCCAAGACACATCAAGAAACACCAAGTCGTGTGCCGGCAACCCCGTCCCCTCTAGTTTATCCTCCGTCATAGTTTTCGTAGTGCTTAGGCGAAGCCCTGCAGAGATTGTTCTTCACCAACACCGTCACCATGCCGTCGTGCTTCCGGAACTCATCTACTACTTCGCCCCTCTTGCTGGATCAAGAAGGCGAGGACGTCATCGAGCTGAACGTGTTCTGAACGCTGAGGTGCCGTACGTTCGGTACTTGATCGGGATGGATCGTGAAGGTGTACGACTACATCAACCGCGTTGATAATCGCTTCCGCTTTCGGTCTATGAGGGTACGTAGACACACTCTCCCCTCTCGTTGCTATGCATCTCCTAGATAGGTCTTGCGTATCGTTGGAATTTTTTTGAAATACTGTGTTCCCCAACAGTGGCATCCGAGCCAGGTCTATGCGTAGATGTTATATGCACGAGTAGAACACAATGAGTTGTGGGCGATAATAGTCATACTGCTTACCAGCAACGTCTTACTTTGATTCGGCGGTATTGTTGGATGAAGCGGCCCAGCCCGACATTACATGACAGCGTTCATGAGACTGGTTCTACCGACGTGCTTTGCACACAGGTGGCTAGTGGGTGTGTGTTTCTCAAACTTTAGTTGAATCAAGTTTGACTACGCCCGGTCCTTGTTGAAGGTTAAAAAACACACTTGACGAAAAATCGTTGTGGTTTTGATGCGTTGGTAAGAATGGTTCTTGCTAGAAGCCCGTAGCAGCCACGTAAAAATTGCAACAACAAAGTAGAGGACATCCAACTTGTTTTTGCAGGGCTTGCTGTGATGTGATATGGTCAAGACGTGATGATATATAAATTATTGTATGAGATGATCATGTTTTGTAAAAGTTATCAGCAACTGGCAAGAGCCTTATGGTTGTCGCTTTATTGTATGAAATACAATCACCATGTAATTGCTTTACTTTATCACTAAGTGGTAGCGATAGTCGTAGAAGCAATAGTTGGTGAGACGACAACGATGCTACGATGGAGATCAAGGTGTCAAGCCAGTGACGATGGTGATCATGACGGTGCTTTGGAGATGGAGATCAAAGGCACAAGATGATGATGGCCATATCATATCACTTATTTTGATTGCATGTGATGTTTATGCTTTATGCATCTTATTTTGTTTAGTACGGCGGTAGCATTATAAGATGATCTCTCACTAAATTTCAAGGTACAAGTGTTCTCCCTGAGTATGCACCGTTGCTACAGTTCGTCGTGCCGAGACACCATGTGATGATCGGGTGTGATAAGCTCTACGAGCACATACAACGGGTGCAAGCCAGTTTCGCACACGCAAAATACTCGGGTTAAACTTGACGAGGCTAGCATATGCAGATATGGCCTCGGAACACTGAGACCGAAAGGTCGAGCGTGAATCATATAGTAGATATGATCAACATAGTGATGTTCACCATTGAAAGCTACTCCATCTCACGTGATGATCGGACATGGTTTAGTTGATTTGGATCACGTGATCATTTAGATGACTAGAGGGATGTCTATCTAAGTGGGAGTTCTTAAGTAATATGATTAATTGAACTTTAATTTATCATGAACTTAGTACCTGATAGTATTTGCATGTCTATGTTGTCGTAGATCAATGGCCCGTGCTACTGTTCCTTTGAATTTTAATGCGTTCCTAGAGAAAGCTAAGTTGAAAGATGGTAGCAACTACACGGACTGGGTCCATAACTTGAGGATTATCCTCATTGCTGCATAGAAGAATTACGTCCTGAAAGCACCGCTAGGTGCAAGACCCGCTGCAGGAGCAACACCGGACGTTATGAACATCTGGCAGAGCAAAGCTGATGACTACTGATATGTCTCCGTCGTATCTACTTTTCCAAACACTTTTGCCCTTGTTTTGGACTCTAACTTGCATGATTTGAATGGAACTAACCCGGACTGACGCTGTTTTCAGCAGAATTGCCATGGTGTTATTTTTGTGCAGGAACAAAAGTTCTTGGAATGACCTGAAAATCAACGGAGATTTATTTTGGAAAATATAAAAAATACTGGCGAAAGAATCAAGGCCAGGGGCCCACACCCTCTCCACGAGGGTGGGGGGCGCGCCCCCTGCCTCGTGGGCCCCCTGGAGCTCCACCGACCTCAACTCCAACTCCATATATTCGTGTTCGGGGAGAAAAAAACCAGAGAGAAGGATTCATTGCGTTTTACGATACGGAGCCGCCGCCAAGCCCTAAACTCTCTCGGGAGGGCTGATCTGGAGTCCGTTCGGGGCTCCGGAGAGGGGAATCCGTCGCCGTCGTCATCATCAACCATCCTCCATCACCAATTTCATGATGCTCACCGCCGTGCGTGAGTAATTCCATCGTAGGCTTGCTGGACGGTGATGGGTTGGATGAGATTTATCATGTAATCGAGTTAGATTTGTTAGGGTTTGATCCCTAGTATCCACTATGTTCTGAGATTAATGTTGCTATGACTTTTCTATGCTTAATGCTTGTCACTAGGGCCCGAGTGCCATGATTTCAGATCTGAACCTATTATGTTTTCATGAATATATGTGAGTTCTTGATCCTATCTTGCAAGTCTATAGTCACCTACTATGTGTTATGATCCGGCAACCCCGAAGTGACAATAATCGGGATCACTCCCGGTGATGACCGTAGTTTGAGGAGTTCATGTATTCACTATGTGTTAATGCTTTGGTTTGGTACTCTATTAAAAGGAGGCCTTAATATCCCTTAGTTTCCATTAGGACCCCGCTGCCACGGGAGGGTAGGACAAAAGATGTCATGCAAGTTCTTTTCCATAAGCACGTATGACTATATTCGGAATACATGCCTACATTACATTGATGAATTGGAGCTAGTTCTGTGTCACCCTATGTTATGACTGTTACATGATGAACCGCATCCGGCATAATTCTCCATCACCGATCCAATGCCTACGAGCTTTTCATATATTGTTCTCTGCTTATTTACTTTTCCGTTGCCACTGTTACAATCATTACAAAACCCAAAAATATTACTTTTGCTACCGTTATCGTTACTTCCATACTACTTTGCTACTAAATACTTTGCTGCAGATACTAAGTTATCCAGGTGTGGTTGAATTGACAACTCAACTGCTAATACTTGAGAATATTCTTTTGCTCCCCTTGTGTCGAATCAATAAATTTGGGTTGAATACTCTACCCTCGAAAATTGTTGCGATCCCCTATACTTGTGGGTTATCAAGACTATTTTCTGGCGCCGTTGCCGGGGAGCATAGCTCTATTCTTTGAGTCACTTTGGATTTATATCTGCTGATCACTATGAGTAACTTGAAAGATGAGAAAACCAAAATTTATCCCTCAACTACGAGGGGAGGTAAGGAACTGCTATCTAGCTCTGCACTTGATTCACCTTCAGTTTTGAGTAAGCTTGCGACACCTAAACCTGCTTCTGCTATTAATTCTGATATGTCGCATGTTATTGATGATGCCACTTCTGCTATGCATGATACTTATGATGAAACTACTTCTATGCTTGATACTACCGTGCCACTTGGTGAATTTCTTGATGAACAACTTGCTAGGGCTAGAGAGATTGAAATTATTGAACCTGCTAATATTGATGAAAGTGATGATGGAGATTCTCCCCCTCGATATGAATTGCCTGTTGTGCCTGAGGGCTATGTTATGGATGAAGAAACTGCTAGAGACTTTCTTGCTTTCAATGATAGAAGTGATCTTAAGAAATTATTAGCTAAGCTGAAACAAAAAACTCTGAATGCTAGAATGAAATATGATCCTGCTTATGCTACTTCACCTATCTTTGTTACTGATAAGGATTATGAATTCTCTGTCGACCCTGATATAATTACTTTGATTGAATCTGATCCTTTCTATGGCTATGAATCTGAAACTGTTGTGGCACATCTTACTAAATTAAATGATATAGCCACCCTGTTCACTAATGATGAGAAAACCCGCTATTACTATATCCTTAAAATATTTCCGTTCTCATTAAAGGGTGATGCTAAGATATGGTTTAATTTTCTTGATCCTGGTTGTGTGCGTAGTCCCCAGGATATGATTTATTACTTCTCTGCTAAATATTTCCATGCTCATAAGAAACAAGCTGCTTTAAGGGAAATATATAATTTTGTGCAAATTGAAGAAGAGAGTCTCCCACAAACTTGGGGGAGGCTTCTCCAATTACTTAATGCTTTGCCGGATCATCCTCTCAAGAAAAATGAAATACTTGATATCTTTTACAATGGACTAACCGATGCTTCAAGAGACCACCTGGATAGTTGTGCTGGTTCTATTTTCAGGGAAAGAACACCAGATGAAGCTGAAATTCTATTGAATAATATGTTGACTAATGAAAATAATTGGACACTTCCTAAACCAACTCCTAAGCCAACTCCGAAGAAAAGGGGTGTTCTATTTCTCAGTCCTGAAGATATGCAAGAGGCAAAGAAATCTATGAAAGAAAAAGGTATAAAAGCTGAAGATGTTAAGAATTTACCTCCTGTTGAAGAAATACATGGTCTTGATTTACCTCCTGTTGAAGAAATACATGGTTTTAATCCATTACCTATTGAAGAAGTACACAGTCTTGATAACCCGACACATGTAGTAAAGGTAAATTCTCTCTATAGATATGATAAAGCTGAAATCCCTCCTACTAAATTTGCTAGCCAATGCTTAGATGAGTTTGATGATTTTATGGTTAAGCAAGAAGACTTCAATGCTTATTTTGGTAGAGAATTAAAACGCAATGCTTATATGATTGAACACTTGAGTGATTATATGTCTAGAGTTAAGGGTGCACTTAAACTTATTAGTAAACATGCTTCTATGGTTACCACTCAAGTAGAACAAGTACTTAAAGCTCAGAATGATTTGCTCAATGAATTGAATAGTAAGAAAAATGATAATGCTATTAGAGTTGTGACTAGAGGGGGTAAAATGACTCAGGAACCTTTGTATCCTGAAGGCCACCCTAAGAGAATTGAGCGGGATTCTCAGAGAAATAATGTCAATGCACCTAGTCCTTCTAAAAGGAAGAAAAAGAAACATGATAGGACTATGCATGCTTCGAGTGAACCTGTTGTTGACACACCCAAGAATCCCAATGATATTTCTATTTCTGATGCTGAAACACAATCTGGTAATGAACATGAACCTAGTGATAATGTTAATGATGATGTTCATGTTGATGCTCAACCTAGCAAAGATAATGATGTAGAAATTGAACCTGCTGTTGATCTTGATAACCCACAATCAAAGAATCAACGTTATGATAAGAGAGACTTTGTTGCTAGGAAACACGGTAAAGAAAGGGAGCCATGGGTTCAGAAACCCATGCCTTTTCCTCCCAAACCATCCAAGAAAAAGGATGACGAGGATTTTGAGCGCTTTGCTGAAATGATTAGACCTATCTTTTTGCGTATGCGTTTGACTGATATGATCAAAATGAATCCTTATGCTAAGTATATGAAAGAAATTGTTACTAATAAAAGAAAGATACCGGAAGCTGAAATTTCCACCATGCTTGCTAATTATACTTTTAAGGGTGGAATACCAAAGAAGTTAGGAGATCCAGGAGTACCCACTATACCATGCTCCATTAAAAGAAATTATGTTAGAACTGCTTTATGTGATCTTGGAGCCAGTGTTATGCCTCTCTCTTTATATCATAGACTTGATTTGAATAAGTTGACACCTACTGAAATATCTTTGCAAATGGCTGATAAATCAACTGCTATACCTGTCGGTATTTGTGAGGATGTGCATGTTGTGGTTGCAAATGTTACTATTTTAACGGACTTTGTTATTCTTGATATCCCCGAGGACGATAGTATGCCTATTATTCTTGGAAGACCCTTTTTGAATAGTGCAGGGGCTGTTATTGATTGCAACAAAGGCAATGTCACTTTTCATGTTAATGGTAATGAGCATACGGTACACTTTCCGAGGAAACAACCTCAAGTTCATAGTATAAATTCTATTGGAAAAATTCCATCGATCATTTTTGGAGGTTTTGAATTTCCTCTTCCTACTGTCAAAAAGAGATATGATATTCTTATTATTGGGGACGTGCATAATCCCGTTGAGGTAACATAGTGTTATTCGAAATTTCTCCGGTTCCATGTTATTCGGAATGAGTTTGTTAACAAGACTTGATCAAACTTGTTAGTGGATTCCTTTTGATGAGCATGAGATGGATGAAGTTAGAAAGCACAACCTTCTGTACCCGCCTTTTACTTTCTGTTATTTAGTTTAAATAAAGTAAAAATAGTATTTTCTGTCAGTTTCCTGAATTATCCGTGCAATAAAAAATACCCCGGAAATAAAAGTTCTCCAAATGCCCCGAAATTGAAATATGATTTTTTCTGGAATATTTGAGAATATCTGGCACTGAGAACACAGCACGGGGAGCAAGCACCTGGCCACGAGGGTCCAGGGCGCGCCCCTGCCTCGTGGGCCCATGGTGGCTTCCCTCCACTTATTCCCGCAGCCACACACTCCTTCTTCCTCCCAAAAAAATCACCAACCAGCTCAAGCACGAGTTCTAGCTCATTTTGCTGCGATTTTTGATCTCCTTGCTCAAAGCACTCTCACAAAACTGCTTTGGGGGATTGTTCCTTGGTATGTGACTCCTCCAATGGTCCAATTAGTTTTTGTTCTAGTGCTTTATTCATTGCAAATTTGTGCTGCCTAGGTGACCATGTTCTTGAGCTTGCATGTCAAATTTATATGGTTCCAAGTAGTTCTAACGCATGATATAGTCTCTAGGCACTTGTGGGAGTAGTTGCTATCAATTTTGTTGAGTTTGGCTCACTTTTATTTTGAAGTTACTAACATTTTTAGAAATTTTTCAGAGGAAGAAATATGTTTAGGAAAATGTACCAAGGTGGCTCTTCAAGGAAGCAAGGACCCAAGCTCGCAATGCGCGATGCCGATGATGAACCACCAAGGGAAGCTCAAGTGCGGGCTTGTGAATGGCCTTCAGAGGACTTCATGGATCGAGCAGGAATCAAGGAAGAATTTAACGCATATGTGCGTAACGCGGATCTTGTGAGCTTCGAGGCAGATAAGTGCCGTCAGCATTATTATCTCACTAATTCCTTTGTGAGGAGGTTTGAATTTTCATCATCACGCAATTCTCAAACTGTCCTGTTTGATCTCTATGAAAATTCTTACACTATGGACTTAGAGGATTTTACCACCGCTTGCAAACTTCCACAATGGGGTTGTCCTAGTGAACCTTGCAAATCTGAATTTAGAGATTTTCTTGCTACTCTAACTGTGGGGGAATCTAGAGACATAGCACAAGCTACCATAGGGAGCATTCGTTTTACTGCTATACATTATTTTGCTCTCTTCATAGGTAGGTGCATAAATGGTAAGGATGAAGCATGCCACAGGTGTGTCCTCGACCTCAGTGTTCTCAGGAGTGCTGTATTAGGAGATAAACATTATAATTTGGGAGCCATTGTTGCACGTAGGTTGCATAATAATAGATTTAATGGATATTTCTTTGGTGGAATTTATGCAACCCGTTTAGCTAATTTTCTTAATATACCCATACGTGAGTATGATACTGAGTTGCCTCCTGTTTATTTACATTATGAGGCTATATCGTTTTGTTGAGAGGAACGATCAGTTCCTCCAGTACCGACTAATCTTTGACAGATGACGCACCTATCACGTCGCTCTCCCTGCTCCTACTTTCTTTGACTTTCAGGCAAAGGGGAGATATTTAATAACCAGGGAGGAGGCGAACGAGTACGAGAGGAGGGCTGAGATAGCTCACCTCCAAGCTGCAGCTCATGATGCAATAACTGCTGCATCTCAGTACGACCCCAGCTATAACTTTGGATATCCGCCAGGCCAGCCGTGGCAATAGACCAACTTAGGCCAAAAGCCTAAGCTTGGGGGAGTACGTATTTCTCACCGACATTACATTTATGTTCACACACTCATTGCTAATTGTCGGTGCTCATACTCTTTCATTGTATTATCCATGCTAGTTTATTTTCCTTTTTTCTGCTTTCTTCTTGTGTGTTTGAAAAACCTTAAGAAAACCAAAAAAATTAGTAGTAGCTTTTAGCTAGTTTACTTTCTTGTTGTAGTAGTACTAATTAAAAATAAAACCCAAAAAGATTTCTTATTCTTCTTTTGCCTGTTGGGAGATTTCCCGTGTAAATATTTTTATTTCTTTTCTTTTCTTTGGGGGTCGATAGGAGAAGACCATAATGAAATTGTTGAAGTGGCTCTTATATGCATTATTGTTGATTTAACCAAGAGCCCATATTGCCTTGTCTTCTCCTTTGTATTAAATGCTTGCAGATTCCAGCTTAGTCCAATGCACATGCACTATTATTATTATTCACATCATTCGGTCATGCAAGTGAAAGGCAATTATGACGATATATGATGGACTGATTGAGATGGGAGAAGCTGGTATGAACACGACCTCTCTTATTTTTGTAAATATGATTAGTTCATCGTTCCTGATTCAGCCTATTATGAATAAACATGTTTGCAATGACAATTAGAGATTATAGTTGCTTATGCCATGCTTAATTAGCTAGGAGCTTATAATGGTTTACCTTGCGTGCCAACATGCTATTAAAATGGTTGTGATGTGGTATGATGGAGTGGTATCCTCCTTTGAATGATTCAAGTGACTTGACTTGGCACATGTTCACACATGTAGTTGAAACAAATCAACATAGCCTTCACGATATTTATGTTCATGGTGGATTATATCCTACTCATGCTTGCACTCAATATTCATTAATTCTAATGCATGTTCATGACTGTTGTCGCTCTCTAGTTGGTCGCTTCCCAGTCTTTTGCTAGCCTTCACTTGTACTAAGCGGGAATACTGCTTGTGCATCCACTCCCTTAAACCCCAAAGTTATTCCATACACTACAAAAAAAATACACTTCCGTGATGATATGTGTTTGTCACAGTATGTCGCGTTTTTGTCATGCATGTACATCCATGACAAATTTATGACAGAATCAAGATAGTCATACCTGTGTTGTCGTAGAAGTGTTCCATGACATTACCAAAATTATCATCATGGAAGTGTCCACTTCCATGACGATAAATCGCGCGTCGCAGAAGTGCTTTCGTCAAGGGTGACCGACACGTGGCATCCACCGTAACGGAACGCCGTTAAGCTATCGGGTCGGGTTTTGGATCCGATAACCCGTTAACAGCCCCGACCAATGGGGATTTTCCACGTGTAAAATCATCATTGGCTGGAGGAAACACGTGTCGGCTCATCGTTGGGACAGATGTCATCCACTCATTGGACAGAAGGCGCCTATGATACGTCGACACGTGGCACGGCCCAACAGAGGTCCATTCCTGTGAAAAGGCCAGCCCGTTTGACTTGGTCAAAAGGTGGCGGGCCGGCCCATGGAAAGCTTGTTAATGGCCTGTTCGCATATAGCCCATTTACAGCCCGCTAACCCAAGGCCCGTTACGCCCTATCCGAATTAGGCCCAGTAGCGTCATCTGGGCCATCCAATATGATTCCAGCCCGTTTTCACTTCTGGCCCATGTATGGCCCATGACGTCTTTCGGCCCATATGAGGCCCTATGTAACTCTTGGCCTATTAACGGCCCGTGGTGAAACTGGCCCGTAATGAACAGTGTATCGCTTTACACCCATTAACGGCCCGTGGTGAAACTGGCCCGTAATGAACAGTGTATCACTTTATACCCATTAACGGCCCGTTATTCCGTTGGGCCGTTTCCAGCCCATGTTATCTTTCGGCCTTCTCAGAGCCCATTTATTCTTGGGCTCATTTCCAGCATTCGTTTACTTATGGCCCGTTACTGTCATTTTCTGCTTGTGGGCCAAATTCAGCCCGTGGTTACAGTCGGCCCGTTTGTGGTCCGTTAATACGTTGGGCCGTTTTCATAGCGTCATCAAATACGGCCTATTAACGATGGCTCGTTATGGTCGGCCCATGAACGGACGATTCCAACTATAGCCCGTTTACGGCCATAATGCGGCCTGTTATTGGCCCATGTTTGGCCAATCGATCATACGGCCCATATAAGGCCCATTGATGATACGGCCCATAGAAGGCCCATTGTTTCTACGGCCCGTAGAAGGCCCACTGTTTCTACGGCCCATAGGAGGCCAGTGTCACTACAGTAAATATTAGCCCATGGTTATTGTGGCCTAGTTTTAAAAAATAGGTTATTGCAGCCACTAGCAAACCGCGGAAAAAGAACTGCACTGACTACAAGAAAACAAATAAACAAGACAACAAGGAAATAAATAAGCAAGCAACTTATGCTAGGCTATCACGGCTATTACACATATTACATCCACTGGGCATCAAAGATCGCCACCAGTGTTCATAAAGCGCAACGAAGAAGCAGATTACAAAAACTGGGCACCATTGCAGCGTAACAAAATAATACTGAACCGAGACCACTTCCAAGACAGTTCAAGAAAGGTTAGCCTTGCGGGGGAACTGCTGCGCAAGCTGCTGAGCAAGGCTGTGAGACCGGCCTAGCATGTCGGTCATAGCTTCCAGGTGTAGTTGTTTAGCGATGAGGTTCTCATTGGTGTTCTCCGCAATCTTTCTTAGAGATAGGACTTCAAGTCGAAGTTGAGTTGCAGAATGCCTTTCTGCTAGAACTTGGGACTGAAGAAGTCGAACTGATTCCGACAATGAATTCTGTGAGCTTGTCTGACTGTTAGTCTCAAGTAACTTGAACACTGCATCAAGACAAGACTTTGGGGTTATCTCGCTATCTTCAAGATGTTTTGCCTTCTTTGCTGCAATATATGTTGGGTTTGTCTCACAACCTTTAGTAGACTTGTGCATGCCATCAGGCATATCACCCTGAAACAAAGCAGAGAGATGACAGGTTTTGCACGTGTATAAACAAAGATGATAACTGTTCTATCAATTCTATCCAATTTCAAATTAGAAAATAAAGAGTAAGTTCAAAATATCAATAGCATAATTTGGCATTGTTCATAATGCGGGGAGCTTCACCACACTACTGGATTACCATGTCAACATAACAAGGCAAAGAAAATCATTGTATCTATTTTGGATAATGTGCATGGCATGTTGTTCATATCATCAGCCACATCAGTAAGATAAAACAGGAGATGACAAGGTGCAAACGTGGGCTGCTTCACCACACACTGGATTATAGATCCACAAAAACAAGCATACATATAGGGAGTATTAAGTAATGTGCATGGTATGAATAAGGAATTTGGTTTTACAAGTAAAACTTAGAACTTACGGTTCTTACGAACATGCATTTTGGTAGAAACAACAAACTAAACAGCAGTAAACGATAGGGAGTATGAGAAAATTAAACAGCAGTTGAGGATAAAGGCTTTAGAAGGACTGACTTACATTAACAGTTAACACCGGCTTTATAATGCCCTTCTCCATGTCAAGGGAAGGATAACTCAGAATTTCAGCATAGAATCTTCTTCATAAGCATTGCCTGTACTCTACATTTTGTAGAGAGTAATTATAGATATGATAATACTGGAAGGGATAGAGGATAATGATGATAAGATGCAGATTGATGCTACATAATCAACTACCAATCCCTGGAAGTATAAGCGTTACAGGACAAAATGTACTGACAAGAGCAATGGGCTACACTTCTGCACTGGCATTGTCTGTGTATTCTACTTGTTGGTAAGATTAAATATAGATCTGATCTGTTTTAGTAAATGGTGGGCGAGGGAGATAAGATGCAGAATGCTACAAAATGAACCAATACCTCTTCCCATAATACAAGAGTGTTTTGAACACTGGTGTACTGTACAAAACGTTCTTATATTATGGGACAGAGGGAGTAGCTGTTAATGTAAGTACAGTGATAGACCACGTTCAGTCCTTACAAGAGGACTGCAGAGCTAAACCTCTTCAAAAGCATTGGGTTGATTCTAAATTTATGTAAGAGTCCATACGGATCTTATAATGTCCACCAAATGGACGATTACGAGGCTAACATGTGCAGTGATGCTAAATCAAACAGCTATGAAAGTAAGTATGGTCATACAGGGCAAGAGGTACTCACAAGAGCAATGCAGTGTGCAGTATAGTTGCGAGATTCTGTGGTCCCTTGAGAACGAATGTTCTTTTGCTAACAGTTTTCGTACAAGTGAGACATTAAGGCAAATGCAGAAATGTAGTTCAAATTGTGATGTGATATCATAGACAGTACCTTACGCTACAGCCGAGACCAATGTGTAACAAGATTATTCCAGTCACCGTCGGATAAATGTAGCACCGGAGACTTTATAGAAATTTCGTTCAGAGGCTTGCCATCGAAGTGCGCTTGCCTCAGGTAGGAATGATACTTCATCAACGAGTGCTTGAAAAGCGCAACCAACCCTTGCTCGTCATCACAATCCAGTTTGCTCCTCGCCTATTTAAAAGAATGAAATCTTGTGTCTTCTGTCAGTAGAAACATATGCAGTAATGACCATGAATAACATTAGTACATTACTTACGCGTAAGTTGCGGAGGAGGACTGGAAATTGTTCTGTGTCTGCGGTATAATCTTTCCATGAAGGAAAGATGCGCACAAAGTTCCTGACAACAACATAAGCTTCGTCTTCTAAACTGGGAAGAAATGGAACAGGGGTCCTATTTGCTACAATTGGGGCTCTTTCTAGTTCGAAAAGGGATTTGGCAACTGGATTTGGTGTACTCTTTGCTGGAATGGGGGTTTTGCGTCGTACAGCTGGTGCTATGTCAACTGGCATAATCATACTGTTTGCTGCAGTTGGGGTCTGCTGAGTTGGGGCATCAGAAATGACCAGTGTAGTAGGGCTAGAGTCTGCTAGAGTTGGGGTATTTTGTGGGTCAGGTGATATTGCAACTGCAACTAATGGGCTATTTGATTTATCAGGTGCCACTACCTTTTCCAAATACTTTGCTTGTGCTCCTCCATGATCAGCAATCGCCCTCTTCCTTTTGAACGTCTGATACACAAGAACAACATTTGAATGGATAAATATGGTATGATGACAGATGGAATATGTACTAAAAATGGATAAGCAGGGCGTATTCACATACACGTGTGTAAACTAAGCTAATGTCAGTTCAACAAAGTAGAAGCAATGCAAAGCATCAGTTGCAAGATATGTGCGAGCAATGTAACCTTGGAAAGTTAGAGCAAGTACCTTGATGGGTGAATAAGATAGGGCATCTTCCTCTGACTCCTCCACTAGGGAGCTACATTGACTTAGGTCTCCCTCTAGCTCAGAATCACTGTTAGGATCATATTCTGAGCATGAATCTGTAGGTGGAGAGCGTTTGCATTGCATTGCATCCAGACTTGATTTCAGTCCCTTAATGCCAAGTTTGACAGCCATGGCATTGTTCTGCTTTATTCTTTTCATGCGCGCAAGCTCATAATCATTATGATGTTGTTCAGAATCTGAGATTCATGAAAACATAAAAAGTAGTCAGATTATCTATGGAATGCATTGCGGATTCAACTCGGAGAGTGTCTCCCTATAAACCCCTGCATATGCAAAGTTCACCTCCCCAACCATGCTGACCAGACCACACACAGAAATACAAACCCCTTATGTCTCTATAACAGGCAGGCACACATTTCAAAACTGAAGTAGGAACATTAGAATCATATGAAATTCGTATTTGAACAAATAAACTAAGCAATTATGAGTGGCGTAATGTTTAGCTTCAAGGGTGGAGTGTTGGTAGTGCGACACAAAGCAAGTAGGCAGATTGTATTCCATGTAAAAGATCGAAACCTATGTAAAAGCTGGAAATGACACTTTCTTTCTATACAATGCAGTGTTTGTTACCCACACGTGATGGAAGAGATCACATAGAGAAATACTATTCAATCATGTCTACGGTTCCAGTATTTAGAAACAGGGTGGTCCACCCTAAAAGAATATTGACAACAAATATGACAAGGCAAGCATAGATGTAGTGAATCAATCATTTACTTGTGAGCTTACTAGGACAAGTATGCAGAATTGTAACTGCAGTAAGAGACCGTCCAAAATCTGAATGAAGAAGTTTGTCTAGCACTTATTGTTTGCAACTAATCGATGTGAATAATTGGATATTATATCGAATGAGTAAGAAAGACAAGTAAAATTGTCAACAAACCTGGCTTGCAGTAGTAATCTGGGTCAATGTCACTACGACCAACAATCCAAAATGACTAGTTTCTGTTCCGAGGGCCGGAATTTTGAAAACCCTATGAACTTTAGAGGTACTAAGATTACCGAAATACATCTGAACCATTAAGTGTAGGTAGCACTGAGCACACAACAAACCCTAATGACAGTCCTGCCTAATGAGTAATGAATCAATTAGAAAATGGGTGATGAGGAGTGGCTGCTGAGTGTTGAGGATGTCTCTCAGGATAAATCGGGTTGGCTTGGTGGGTGCTGCACGCCTGAGCCCTGAACGGACTGGGAAGGTAGGCACGGCGGCGTGCCCGGGCAGCGGTGACGCTGTTGGGCGAGCGGCTCCTGGCCTCCTGTTAGTCCGGCGTCTCCTCCTAGAGTCATGCCGTCCGGGGACGGCAAGTCGCCGGCGAGGCAGGCGGCTGGGGGCGAGTAGATATCAGAAGCGCGCAACAGAACAGAGGGGAATCGGGGCCTGGGACGAACCAAAATCCCAGGGTGGGCCGGCCCACCGTGGGCACCCTGTAGAGATACACACCCGAGCGGCGAACATGCATTTTCGAAACTAATTTAGGAACATTTAGCTGACCAATTAAACAACTCTGTTTTAATAATATCAGATTCGTATTTGAACAACTAAGCTTGTTTAGCTTGATGGGTGGAGCTGTGTTATTATGACACGAAGCACGTATTCTGATCGTATAGTGATCATAAAAGGGGGAAACTCTAAGCATATTTTTTTAGCAAAAGAGGGTTTCCCCTCCGATTTCTATTAAATGAACCACCACGGAACCAACATGATCAATTAAACCCTAAGCATGATCAATTAAATCGTATTATGGCTGTGCCATGGCAAATTTGAAGCTGCAAACCGGAGAAATGATATTTAGCATCCATTGTTTGCTTTGAACTAAGAACTAAATTCTAAGAGCTGAAAAGAAAGTAGAGTAACCAAGTTAAGATCTATTTTCTGGTTGAGATCAAAAAGTTGAGGAGATATGAAGTACCACCTCTCTTGCGGCGCCGTGTAGGCATCGGGGGTGCGATGGCTATCGGTGGCGTTGAAGCAGATCTGCGACGGTAGACGGGTGCATCGGGGGATAAGTCCTGTTGCGGTGGAAGAGAAGGTCGTGTGAGCGGCCCGGCAAAGAGGACGACGGCGCCGATGAAGCGAGAGGACGCGATGCAAGGCTATTGGTCCGTCGCTGTGGATGAGAAATGTCCATCTCTAGCAGTGGACGGCGCGGTCTTGGTAGGCGCTCCGGCATGGTGGAGGACGGTGGCGATGGATGTGGTGGAGGACGGCGGCGATGGATGGGGTGGCGGACGGAGGCTGGTGTGGGGATGGGGTGTTCTAGCGCGGACGGTGTATGAATGGGAAAATGGAGGGAGAGGTACGGGGAACCATGTTTTTGGGACGCGCCTGTCTGAAATATGGGAAATTTACGAACTTAGCCCCCGTTTAAAATTTGGACGTCTCGTCGGTTGGGGATAGGACGGTAATCTCGCGTCTCGCCAATATTTTCCCAGAGCGATTTCGGGCGAGAGAGGGTGGTTGGCGCCCACGGTGTATGAACGGAGCTGACAGGTAGGGCGGTTGTGTCACGTCTGAGTGAAGTTACAAACCTGCCCCTATTGAAAATATTTGCCTACATCGATTTCGGCTGAGTCGAGTTTGTTTTGCCGCCCACCTTGTATGAATGGGGAATGGAGGGAGAAACAGAGGTCTTTCGGACAAGCTTGAATCAAATGAGTTTTGCCGCCCATGTTTGACGCCCACCGTGTCGGAATGGGCTCAGAGGCGGTCATGTCACGTCTAATTGAAGTTACTAACCTACCCCTATTCAAAGCAGTGGAAATCGGGTCGATGGATTGTCCTTGTAATGGGTAGACAGTAATTTCCATCTCCCAAACACTTGGCTTCGGGCAGCCGACGTGGGAGTGGACATTTTGCTGCTTCTTTCGAATTTTGGGACAATAAGCATCCACGTTTACCCTGGCAACTAAATTCGAATCCATTTTGTATTCCTATATGAATCTTTATAAATCATTCTATGTGTTTTTATATATCTTCAAAAGGACGACAAAGATGTATTCCACTGTCATATATTGATATGGTTTACAAATGCCGATACTCAAATTCAGAAACTAGAATCCAGTTTAAGGTGAATTCGAATATTTGGAACACTTCATGTCCAACTCAAATGTCACACGCAGCATAATGTGTACTCCCATTTAGATATGTACACAAGCGATGTATCAAGATTCAAATACCGAGTCAATCAACCAAGAATGTACAGAACTAACAGACATATAAACACTTATAGAGTATATGGATCAATAATATCAACTAACATACATAAGCCAGGCCGCTGTACTTTTTTTTGGCTACAACAGCATCCTTTTTTAGCCAGCATCTTGGCCCTTTCCAATGCGTGCCACTTATGGTCCATCTATACTACTACTATTGCTGAATGCACATTCAGCCCGATTGGCATATTTGTAGGTCTGGCACAACAATCCAAATGAAATGTCTCCGAGTCTTATCAATTGATACAGACTTGTGCTCAAATAAAATTACAAACCAAAAAACAAAAAAACAATTATTACATGATCTCTAAAACAAATGGTTTGATTGATTACATGAACAGACAACACAAAGGTTATTCAACTATGGAAAGAACATTTCACCTATGATTTACCAAGTAGGAATTTAATTTCCTTTTTTCCTTTAGGACCTTAACAATCTGGTCAGTCTCAGCTTGCTTTGTTTTGAAATCCACCAAATATTTAATGGTTGTCTTGAGTGCTGCTTGTGATTGTGCTGTTTGCTTCCTCAACATGTCAACTTCATCTCTAAGTGCAGAAGCAGAATCTCTTTCTACCACTAGTTTAGCCTCTAGAGCATCAGCAGTTGGCAATTCATAATGCACGATTGGGCCGGTGCCACTGCTGTGGGATGATGCAACGTCCATGGGGACCTCGCTCTTTGATCTTGGGCTAACCTGTTTTGCCATTAAAGTTCTGATTGGATTCAGAAAAGTTGAAGTTAGCAAAACATCTCAACTGGGAGTTATAACAGCAAACCAGTTAAACAAACAAGGAATTAAAGAGTTTCAATTGGATGCTGAAAAGTAGTTATTAACATCATTGTAATCCGCTGTTGCAGCAGCAAAGCAGTTAAACAAACAAGTAGATATTTAAGTTAAGGCAAACAGGTAATTCTTAACAGTAAGTATCAAACACATAGATAGGCGCAGTCTACAATATGATTAACAGGCTGTGCCATTATGTAATCAGTAGCAAACTAAATTAAGCCAAGCAACGTAATTCAACAATTTTGCAATAAGTGGCTAACTAAAATTCCGAGAAGCAGGTAACTGAACTTACGCTAGTTCTTTGTACAGGCACACTACAACTTCTTTTTCGCTTACAAGGTTGTACGAAGGAGTCCATGGCATCAATTGCTTGGATACACAGTCCCAATACTTCTTTCTTCCCACACTGCATGGGTAAGTCGAATGGTTAATCTGGTAAGATGGTGCGTCCTTGATATGTTATATGAGGACGTGTAGTCAGACTAGTTGTAGCCAAACACATCACACTGGCTTTTACTGTATATTTCATGTGATTAATTTTGGCATATCGAGATCTAAGCAATCTACAATAGGATGAAAAGACTGGCATCCTTCACATTATTGGCGAACTCAGTTCATAGAAACAAGCAATTCAACCATTCTGTGGGTAAATCAAAAGTGCCACTAGAATAATTTTCACTATCCAATCATACACGCAAAAAGGGGCGACGCCACCATAGGGGCTGGTATGGGCGGCCGCCTCAGGTGGCTGGAAAGTGTGCACCTAGTTTGAGTCGTCCAGGTTGGCCCATGCTAGTTTTGTTCGTCCCAACGCACGAGCAGGCAATGTAAAAAATGAAGAAAAATGTTTCAATTTGGATGGGCCAATAACATAAGTGCAAGGCAGGCCCTATAGCAGGCTCGCGGCCCAAACGAGCGCCTCCCATATCGATCGACAGCAGGAAAAATCCCAATTCATTCGCTCCAGCCTCCAGTCTGGTTTGCTCCTAACCTAGCCGCCGCTGGACAGACCGACACAGCACTTCCTCGCGCCCTCGTTGGAGGACGGTCGCCGAGCTTCAAGCGAACGGAAGGACAAGAAGATGAAGATCCAACCCTGGGTGTAGCCTGCGTGGGAGGCAACGGCGGCAGCACGGGCATGGCATCGAGCTTGCGCAAATGGACAGTCGCAGCTTGCAAGAGTAGCATGCGCAACGAGTAGGTACATCACATCCCTGATTATATCGAATTCAACTCTTCAATTTCTGGCCAATAGTTAAACCTGACGGTGTTGTAAAACTGCTTGTATGTAGGGAATCTATGAGAAAATGAAACCAATTTCTACTTATTTTATAACTCCCCCAATCAATACTGAACTGACTGAATCTGATGTATCTAATCAAGTTTCCGGTGCAAACATACAAGCTCATGTTATTCTTGAGCCTGAAGTGTCTAATGAATAGACTGCTAATGAAGGATTTGATGCAAACATTTTACATGCTCCTGGTGATGAACATATAGTGTCTAATGAGGGATCTAATGCAAGCATTTTGCAAGCTCATTGAAGGATTTAGTGTCTAATGATGATCTACTATGTTGAGAGAGACAGAGATTTGCAGGCATTGATGACAAGCAAATTATAGTGCATTTTCATAGCTTGAGGAAACGTTGAGGCCATCTACCAGAAAGTCCCCGTATCATGACAACATAGCATAAATACTTTTCTAATCTGTTGTTTGAAACTATTGCCATACTTGTGCAGGATAGATATATTGATATGCAGTTTGCGCACTGGTTATACGTGCAATTACACTTCGATATTTTCAGCCAGAGAACAAATAATTCAAGCAGGTACAGACCATGTTTGTAGTCCTTGTACACCATGTTGCATTTTGTATTTTTTGGTGCTTGCATCATTTGGTGTTTATAATCTGAACTACTTTGGATCATTAGCTGGTTTTCAAAGTGCATGTAGCTTCACATTTCTCAAGTTATGTTGATTTACGGAGTGCAAGTGCCTTCATATTTTTTAAGTTAAATGTTCGCCCCTGGTAACTTGAATTCGTGGATCAGCCACTGCACACAAATCATACACGAATGCCAGTACCAATTAAATGAAATGCAGGGACTTACGCTAGCTCGTTGTACAGGCTCACTGCAGCCCTGCTTGCGCTTGGGATGTTCCATGTACAAGTCCATGTTACCACTTGCTTGGATGTGCAGGCCTTGTGCTCCTTGCATCCCCCTCTACATTTTTGACACGGCGAATGGTTGATCAAATAAGAGGAATCGACCTTGATGTTGTACCGGAGGACAGATACTTACAAGGTTATACGGGTGTGCAGGATGTGTACCACATCCCGTAGCACCGTCATGCTTCGCTAAAAAATGGATTTGCTTGTTTCAGATGATATCTCGAGAAGAAATAAGAGTTAAAGTCAGAGTTGCATAGGCGTGTAAGCTAAGAGAGCAGTGAAAGGATATCCAAACATCGTCGGAATAGTGCACAAGGGAGTGATGTGTGGATACCTAGTTCGGGCCGGCGTTTGGGCATGCTCGCCTAGCTAGAGTGCGGGTCACTTCAGAGCCGTTGAGGGTGATGCACTGGCGTTGGCTAGTCGCGCACGGATGCAGATCTTGAGTGGCAGCAGAGCGCTATGATGCGGTGGACGAGACCGTTGGTGAAGCCCCAACGGCCTCGGGGGGCGGAGGTGCGACGATGTGCTCGGTGAAGTAGCCCCGGTGAGCTGGGAGACGGCGTCGGTGAAGCGCACCTGATGCGGTGGAACTCGGTGTCTGTGAGGCACGTCGGTTGCGGCGGCCGACGTTGTCGGTGGACCACCCGGTGCGGTGGACGAGGGCGTAGATGAGGTAGCTCCGGTGCGGTGGTGAAGCGCGACCGTCGTCTTCGTCGTCGTCGACCGGCACAAAGGTGGGGAATGGTGGGGAAAGAGACGAGACGAGGGACGATTCGAGGGTTGGCGGCGAATTAGGGATTTGAGCAATCTGGGCGCAGAAGGGGACGGTGGAGAAGAGAGATTTTGCAGGGCTGGAATTGGGGCCGCCAGATATTTCAATCCGAAACGTGGAAGCGCGAACTTATATTGTCGTCGTCCTTTTTTGGGGGGGAAGGGGGTGGGTGGCTGGGTGCTACGCGTCCGTCCGACACACGCGACCACCCCGACAGGACTATGCTTCGGTGCCTTAAGGCACCTGCCTTTGTGTCCATGACATGTGGGCCCAACAGGTGGCTGGCCCACATGTCAGTGACCCAAAGGCAGTTGCCTTTAAGGCACCGAAGCAGCGTCCACCCCGACACGACCCTGGTCTGCCTGGTGCGCCTACATTTGAGAATGCAAACGAATCTTCTTTCATTTGCAAACAAATCTGTATGTATTACCATGCCCGTGTTTTCCTTGCAATAATTAGTCATTCGAAACGAGATACTCCATCCGTTCACTTTTGTAAGTCGTTTCAGACAACTTAAAATGAACTGTTTTGCACATTGTCTGAAATGTCTTCAAGGTCATATAAAAGTGAACAGAGGGAGTACTATAAATTAATTAATGAGGAGTTATTTGAAAAAAAATCAAAACGGTACCCACGCTAACGTGGATTAGAGTGTGTGTCACATAATTAGTTATTTGAATTAGAGTGTGTGTCACGTAGTTAGTTATTTGAATTAGAGTGTGTGTCACGCAGCGATCTCCAACTCTAACGTGGATTTCGAATTTCACTGTATCCACGCTACTTTTTTAATACAAATTCATATGTATATGATGAGCACCATGGTAGTGAGAAAACTTTTGGATGGATTCAAACATATGACCTACAAAATAGCACAACAAACTGAGTCAATGTCAACTTTTCGAAACTTAGTATGGCACGAATTCGAAATAATTACCCGTACGCCTGGTCCTCGGTTCAAATCTTACAATGTACACTGAATTGAAACATCGATATTAAGTCTGATACTATGTACATTCAAATGTTGTTTTTAGCCCCCCCCCCCCCCCCCCCCGCACAAACGCTACATACTTCCTGTATCGGTCAATCTTCCTCTCCTAACCACCTTAGGAAGCTATCGGTTTCCAACACACGTTCATTCTTTCTCTCCATGTTTCGATCTCTAAGTCTCTCAACTACACAACCCCTTTTTCCACTCTGTTACCAAATGTATTTACCTCACACACCCGCCATTGCACCCCATGCCGAGCTCTCTCTCTCTCCCCCCTCTCCCTCTCACCCTCTCGCGCTAAATACATGCATTGCCTATCTAGCCCCCCAACCTCTCCTGCGCACGCACGCATGTTGTATATCTAGGTCACTCCCTCGAGACTGTCTCACTCTTTCTTCCGCACGGTGGGCCACACTCGCTCAATCTCGCTCTCTTTATCTGAGTCTCGTTTAACCTCGTTTTCTTTCACACACAAATGATATATCTCCCTGTTCGGGCCTCGATCGACACACTCTATACTCTCTCTCACGCAGATTGTCTATCTAGGTCAGTCCATCCAAGCCGCCGCCACTCTTTCGACCTCATGGTGGGCCACGCTCACTCAATCTCTCTCTCACTCTCTCTCTCTCTCTCTCTCTCTCCGTATGTCTCGATTGACCTCGCTCTTTCTCGGACAAAAATGATATATCACCATGTTTGAGCCCAATTTGACCTATTCACATTGTATACTCTCTCACGCACATCGTCTATCTAGGTCACTCTCTCCAACCCGTCTCACTCTTTCGATCGCACGGCGACCCTATGTGATTGGTTGACCTTGCTTCCTCCCACGCACAAAATATATCTACACGCCTGTGACTGGATCATCTCTCAAGCTCTATCTTACAGCCCTCACCCTTGCCAAAAAGCTCAATCGGACAATATCTCTCCAGAGCATATATATTTGTTCAATGAATGTCGGACCACACTCACTTTGTCTCTCTATCTATATGTCTCTCGATTGACCTTGCTTTCTCACACCGTATCTTCCACGCGTTGAAGCTACTACCTCTCCATCCCTCGCAAAGCCGAAGCTATTTACATTGCGAGGGGCACTCCAACCTTGGATTAATTTGTGTAGGCATTTATTTCGGTCAGTTTAGATTATATTTTCGTAGCATTCGGCCCACAACTACTCCAAACACCGTTGCAACCCACACAACTCCCCTAGTTGATTTCCCTCTGGCTCGGTCATCGCTCTCTCGCACGTCCTATCTCGCCTTCAAAGTCGCACCATGGTATTATTGAAAAAACTATGTTGTTCTCTTTAATTATTATAAATAAGCTACAAAACTACACACCGATAGTCCACTTGGAATGGAACAAATTTCGATCCGCAAATTAAAGTGCTACAAACTACACACTGAGGGGCCCACATGTCATGAAACAAATTTGGACCCATATACAAATTAAAAAATAAAGGACGAGGATCGAACATGCGACCGGGCCTTCAAGTCGCACGTCAATAGGCAACATACGTAGAATAGCAATGTTTGTTGTACCCCCTTTGTTCACATAATGTTTTTATATTACCACAGCCTAATTAATGGATAACATGTAATATTATTTTTAGTACTATTCGCCTTCACTTACTGGTGGGTTCCATGTGTGCTCTCTCTCTCTCCTCCCCTTCTGCGTTTAGACGCACGGGCAAACAGGAAGAACTCGCGGGCGATGTTGCCGTTGACCATATCTGGACGCGTTCACAAGTCACGGCACCAGTTTCACGTACTAGCAGCACTAGTCAGTGTGTACGTGCAATGCACGTTAATTTGGAAGTATATTAAGTGCATGCGGATATTAACTACTAGGATATTATTTGCGTGTTGTCATGTGATTAGCACTATTTTTGGCATGAAATTAACTGCACGCTAAACGTGTTGAGCGCTCGACATTGAAGTAGTCTAGGTCATTGGATGACACGGAATACATGGGCTTGATGACGTTTTATATTTAATTTGATACGGCTCTAGCAGAACATTCAATCGATCAAACCATACATTTCGTTCAGTCTGACTCCGACTTTAAATTATACGATGATCGATATAAAATAAACGGAAATGATAAACGTTCGGATTTTAAGCATGGCAATCCGAACGTTTTTCATGGCAAATTTAGATTACGCGGCGGCGGCGGGGGCGTCTCGCGGTGGGAAGCGGCTCCTCTGCCGTGCTCTGTGTGTCGTCGGGCCACTGACCGACGGCGACGGCGGCGTCTTGTGCCATTGTTGGCGTACTCCTGGACGTTGGCCTAGCTTCAAGGAAGGCCAAAATGTTCTGGACTTCGGAGCGAGTCAACTGGCGGAAGGAGGCGACTGGCGTTGGAGCAAGGAAGCGGTCGACGACGGCCATCCATGCCGCTGAGGGGGGCACTGGCACCCGCGCGGGGACAGGCGTTGTCAATGGCGCGGCGGAGACATTCGTGTGCACGGGCACGGGCGCGCACGTCAGTGCACGCGCAGGCGCATGCGCTGGCAGGTGCACGGGCACCGGCACGGGCGTGCGCGTCAGTGCACGCGCAGGCGCATGTGCTGGCAGGTGCACGGGCGCGTGAAAGTCGGTGGGGACCTCATGGAACCCCGTGGGATCAAGCTCGGCGACAATGTGCGGCTCCCAGCCCATCAATGCCACGGGGATGGGCGCTGGCGCAGTCGGGGCGACGGGAGCCGGAACGGGACCGGGGACAGGCGTGGCGTTTTCCCGCAAGGCCAGTTCAAGCTCGTCCGAAAGCGCCTTATGTTCTTGAGACTCTGGCTGGGTGTCTTCCTCAGGAAACTGGAACACTAAGGGCAGACCATCGTGATGCGGCATGGCGTACGTTTAGGTCGGACTAGTTGGAGGTAGACGACAGGAGAATCGAAGAGGAAGAGAGAGGATTGTAGCGATACCGGGTAGTGCGGGGTTGATTTTAAACTGCGGCGCCGGCGACATTAAAAGTGGGAGCAGTTGGGACGATGGTGGGCGGCGGAGCCTGGTCAAAGGGCTCGCCTCTCGGTGAGCCTGCACAGCGGTCTGCTCGCACGCCTCCCTGATAGCCGGCGCAGCGGTCTGCTCGCACGCCTCCCGTCGAGTCACATGCTTGCTCGGACGGCACCTGCCGATGAGAAGCGGGGACTCGTGGCGGCACGTAAACGCCCACGGTTTCAATAGTGAAAGCGTTCGCCTTAACGTGACAGGTCTTTGTTCCAAAATACCTTGGCTCTTCATTTGTGCAACTTGTCATAAGCAGCTTGTCTCAAATTGAAGAAAAAACTTACGAAGTAATATTTGTGCCATATCACGTGACCATGCTTAGTTTCAAGAATTTATGCTCACTTTTGGATTTTCTGAAATTTAAGATCCAGGATTCGAAACAATATCATAACCTGCATCATGCAATAAATTTTCAAGCCGTACATCTGCCCTGTTGTATTTCTTAAGAAAGGATTTGGTCAAACATTTTGCTTAGTTAGACTTCAGACAAGTTATATATGCAGAGTAAAAGGATAATCCCTCCGTACCAGTGCATTGCCTGATATATTAACTCAAGTACTAGGCACGAACAAACGGGCTCAATTCTGTGCTCATCCTGGTGTAGTAGTAGTACTAGGCAATGCAGTTGACGGGTGACCTTGACGAGCGGCGACCGAGGGAATTGAACCATGCTCGGCACGGTAGGTAACGTTGTCTAGTTACTAAAGCATCCCTCCGTTGTTCATCGGTAGTCATTATGGACCGGGGACATGAGGGGAATTTCCTAGGGCTGGAATTCTGGCCGCCAGATATTTCGACTTGAAACGTTGAGGATCGACTGGTTGGGGTTGCCTAATGTGCGTACCACGCACGCCACCGAAGGACACGAGCCCGGTTTTTTTTTGGATCAACACGAGCCAAGGTCTGGCTGGTACGCCGTTGGGTCCTACCATTAGAGAATACGAAAGGAACCTTTTAAATTGCCGAACGAATCTATGTGTATTACAATACCCGTATTTTCCTTGCAAATACTAATCTCAACGTGGTAATTGATTTATGACGAGTTGTTGAATTAGAGTGAGTTTGTGATATAGTGATCTCAACGTGGATTTCACATTTCATGGTATCCCTAGTAAGTTTTCCAATGCAAATTCAAATTTAAAAGATGAACAATATGGAGGTGAGAAAACTTTGTATGTATCAAGCATATGACCACACACACACACACACACACACACACACACACAGAGACACACACGCACGAACACAACAACAATCCAATAAGTATAGTGCATCTATTTTTCCAAACCATGCATGTATGACACAAATTCAAAAATACTCCTTCTATTCCTAAATATTAGTCTTTTAGAGAGTTCAACAAGTGACTACATACGGAGCAAAATGAGTGAATCTAGACTCTAAAATATGTCTATATACATCCGTATGTGCCAGTCCATTTGAAGCCTCTAAAAAGACTAATATTTAGGAACGAAGGGAGTAAAATGTAAGACATCCATGGTCCTCAGTTCAATATTTAAAATGAACATGAAACTGAAACATGAATATTAAGTCTAGTACTACAGTACATGCAAATGTTGTGTTTAGGCGGAGCTGTGATTGTCGGGGGTCAACCCCTCGACCTTAGATAAAATTGTGGAGCTCTGTTTAGGGTTGTTTAGATTATATTTTTCCCCACCCTCCCAACCACCGATTGGTTGTGCACCCCCCACCCCTCCTCCCCGGGAGAATATCATGTGCCCCCATAGCTTAGATGCTATATGCCGATACGAGTTGCTTGGAGCTTGTAGATCTAAGATATAGCAGCTCACATGATGTGTCTTAATATTTTTGCAGGAAACCTTGATGAGTTTGAGAATTGCACACAATTTGTACAAAAACTACTTAGATGCCCTTTGATCCCATATCCAACGACCTCGAACCTCGTATCACCGTAGCATCTAAGATGAAGGAGGACATCATATTCTCCTGTATGTAAGAATATCATGTGCTACCACACCTTAGATGCTTTGGTGATACAAGCTCTTCGGAGGCGTTGGATTTGTGACCCAACACCTCCTCGGTGGTTCGAATGGTTTTTTGCAAAAAAGCCCCAAAATAGTTCGGTCACTTCTTACAAGCACAAAGACTGCTCAGATGCCATTGGATCTCAGATCAAACGACCTCCAAGCTCGTATCACCGTAGCATCCAAGCTGCGATAGCACCTTATGTTTTCTCGCACGGGAGAGTATGAGGTGCTCCCGCACCGTAGATTCTATGGTGATACGAGTTCACTGAGATCTAACGGCCCACAGTAGGAGGTTTGAATGTTTTTGCAATATACGACTGATAGAGTTTGGGAAATGCGCAGAAAGTACAAGTACTACGCATGTGCCATCTGATCGTTGATCATACGACCTAGATGCTCATATCACCGTAGCGGGTAATTAAGCTACGGGGAGCACCTAATATGAGCACCGGGGAGCCGTTGGATCAAAGATGCAACAGCACACACGAGGCCTGAATGTTTTATTTGCAAAAAAACCTTTGGAGAGTTTGGAAATTGCGCATAATTACAAAGACTACTCCCAAGCCATTGGATCTCACTTCCAACAGTGTAAAAACTCGTATCACCATAGTATCTAAGCTGCGGGGTGGATGTGATATTCTATGCCGCTGTCATTTTTGTTCGTAAACTTGCAAAATACGTGTAACTCGTGCCGTTACTTGTCTAACCGCGCAAAGTGTTTGTTCAAAAAAACCATCCTACACTGAAATATCGGAACAACACACGGGGGGGCCCACTTGTCATTAATCAAATTTGGACCTAAAACTAACAAATCTGAAAGACGAGATTCGAACTGGCAACCTGGACTACAAAGCGTAAGTCGATAGCCTGAAAAAACGAACGGTTGTTGGCTTTGTCCCATAACTTGATTTTATACAGCACTTGCGTTGAGTAGAGTAGAGGGAGTGCCTCGTCAACACGTGCATGACCGTTGTCTCACTTACTGGTGGGTCCCAGGTCTGCGATCTCAATCTCTCTTCTCTCCATCGTCTAACCTTTGCACGGGCACACACGAAGAGCGGCGCTAGCTTGCCGTGGTGTTATTACAACTAAAAAAAGCTTGGAAAATAGAAGAATCGCCTAGAACAAGAGACATTGTGGCTAGTCGAGACGGAGCTAACCACATCTATCCTCCGTGCCACGTTTGCATGATGAAGCTGTGTGGCTAGTGGGGTGTTTTCGACCGACTGGCTGGGTCCCGAGGCCAAACCATAGGTACTACGTCTGATACAGTATATTTTTACACACACATTTTTCCTCCGTGCCGAGACGTGGCACACCCTACCGCGCGGTTTCGGGGTCCTCCCGGGTGGTGCACGCATATATTCTTCCTGGCGTGGGACGCCCTACCGCGCGTTTTCTGGGTCCTCCTCAGTCGTAGCGCCGAAGCAAGTAAATGAGTCATCAAATCACGAAAGACCACCTTTCCCGCCGAGTACATCAGTGAAGCACGGTGGCTAGCTAGTTGGGCTAGTTCGACCGATTAGCTAGGCCGCCGCCACATTTGTTTTTTCACCCCTTTTTTTATCTACTTGCCGGCAGGTAAATTTAAATATCCACCGTAGCGTTTCTCTGGTGTTTGGGTGCGGCAGGATTTTTAATTTTTTGATTGACGGGAGCAGGCGCGGCAGGATTTTTAATTTTTTGATTGACGGGAGCTGGCTCGGCAGCAATTAGTCACGATGACTCCGCCTGTAAAAACCCACTGCTCCCTGATGTGAGAAGTCGTCGACTGGTGTTTTACCGTGGTGAAAACCAAAAGATTCCCCGCTCCCTCCGCCTTCCCGTAGATTGCATTGCCTTTCCGCCGTTTCGCCCCCTTTGCTTCCTCTCCCCATTGCTTCTACCTGTTGCCATGGCGGCGCAGCAGATCACGGAGTCCGAGGTGAGGCGCCTGGCACAGGAGCTCCATGCCAAGGATGCGGAGGTCAGGGCCAAGGACGTGGAGCTCCGTGAGCTCAAGGAGGAGAGGAGTTCCATGCTCCTCCATTATGTGCGGGAGTTCACGGAGTTTCAAAAGCGGCAGGCGTCCACCACAAAGATGCTCGAGGTGTCAGCGGCGTTGCTGCAGAAAGCGGGAGATACGATAGGCCGTCAGGGGAGCCGGCTGGAGCGCGAGCGGGCCGATCATGACGAGGTCGAGGATCGCCTCAGCCACTTGGTGAACCAAGTTGCCATGCACGTGTTACGGCTGCGCGATGCCTACCGTCGTGCCAGCGCGACGATGCCGGCCGTCGGGCTAAACCCGTTCGACCACCCGGTCGACTTCAACGAGCTGCGGCTTCCTGACTTGGTCTCCTTCTTCACCTATATCTCCGAGGAGCTGAGCCGTCTCCGCGCGATGGTGGGGGCTGAGCTGGACAAGGAGGGGTTGCGGGCTGCCGTCACCGTTGCCGGGCGAATCCTTTCAGGGCTCCGTCACCGGAATCCATTCGTGCCATTGGACGCCGTCTTTGACGAGCTGGCTCCCATCGACCGGGAGTGGGCTCTGCGGGCGGTTGCACCCTGCATCACCAACGTCGTGCGCCTCGAGAAGCAGAGGGACTTCGGTGGTGTTTAGGCGCCCTCTGCATGGGCATATCCATGTCTCGGCGCAACATGACCGTTGGATCAAACTCAGACGGTGCAGATCAGTCACTGTAGCACAAAGCGTGTGGGTGTGTTTGGTTGCATTCGCATCTCAATATAGTTGTTTCCTCTTCGTGTATTTTTGTCAACCTACTAGTGTGGACTCATGCACCCTTCATGCACTCTACCAAACACCCAAAAGTGGGTCGAGAAGGGAACTTTTGCTCCCATCCCGTGCACCCTTCATACACCCTGCCTAACACTATTCGTGCTTCATATGGTTCATGTTTTGTGGAGTACTGTAGCACCGTACTCTCCGTGCGCTGTGGACCTAGTTCTGTTAACATTGATCTCACCGTTCATTCTCGACCGGATAGTCGAAAAAGCGGTACTATGTTACATATAGGAGTAGTTGACATGCACACAACATCATTTGTTATCCTCATATCTTACTACACTAGCTACAAGATTGTGTAGTACTGACGTATGAACCACTGCACATGCCTAGTAGTAGGAGCACTGTGTATGTTCAAGTGGCTGCCGTGTTTCGCACTCCTCCGTCGTAAGAGTGGAAACGCTTGCTATAATCATTTTTTTCTTCAGAAAAACAGTGGACACGCTCTACCGTGCGGATCCTCCTCTAGCCATGCACTAAATTACTCACTTTCGTCGACGTGTGGGACAGCCAGCACCTGGGTCCACCAGCCATGCACTAAATTACTCCGTAGTAGAGTGACGGTAGACTACCTCGATCGAACCGCCGCAGTAATGCCCAATGAGCCGTCAAATCACAAAACCCCCTCCTTTCCAGCAGTAAGTTGGACGGACGAAGCAACCATCATTTCACTCTTCTCTCTCAGCTTCCTCTCTTGAAGAAAACCCCCACTCGCTTTGCTTCTCCCTCATCTCGTTCCTCCTTTCACTCTTCTCTCTCAGCTTCCTCTCTTGGATGGACGCCGGAGCACCGGCCGACGTGACGTCTATGGCTCTGGCCAAAACCGAGGCTCATGGTACGAAGAAGCGCAAGTACCCCGCCGAGACTACCGCAGACAAGCTCAAAGCCATCGCCCTGTCCAAGGCCCCCTCTCCGGGATCCCTCATTAAGCAAGTCCAGGTAATGTCTCTTGTTGACGATCTTTTTATCGATCTTGATCGTGTTTTTTCATCTAACATGCAGTACTAGTACTGGTAGTACAACTTTCTGGGTGATCTTGCATGTGATTTTAGTGTGCCAAATGACGGTTCTAAATTCCTCTTTTGACCAAAACATGCGAGAGGTTGACACTGATTTCTTATAGATTACTTTCAACTACTCCCTCTGTCCCAAATTTCTTGTCTTAGATTTGTCTAGATATGGATGTATCTAATACTAAAATGTGACTTGATACATTCGTATCTAGACAAATCTAAGACAAGAATTTTGGGACGGAGGGAGTACTTTATGAACATGAATGCTACCTTTTAAGAGGGTATATTTCCCTCAGTAACTTGTGTTATGGATATTGCATGTAATACCTCTGCTCTCATGCCTTTGAAGACATGTTCTAGTGTCTTTGTTCACTCATTTCTGTGCGTATATGTAGTCATATATGGAGTATAATATCGAAAATCATCTTATATTTCTGAACGGAGGTAGTAATAAAATATGGTTTCTGTTTGAATTAGAACCAGGTCCGCGGTGGAGATGAAGTTCTCAAAGTCATGCCGTGTGAACTGGAAGACCTGATGATGAGTTCTACTGCTGAACTATCCAGCTACTGTGTCCTTGTCGCCACATGTCCTGAACTAGTGTTTTCCTGTAGCATTGTTGTCAGGCGTGTTCTCGAGGCTGTACTTGAGCACAACAATTTCCTGGCTGTGCCTTCGATTACGAAGGGTGTGGTTCTTGTAAAGCTTCCCAACAAATCTGATGCGGCCTGTCTTCATCATCATGTTTATGAGTGGAAAGACCACTCTGTTAGGTTCTCCAAGGTTGACAAGATGGTGATGGTGCATGTAGACATCTCACACGAAGTCCATGGCCTAGTCAGTTATGTGGGGTTCATCCCGTAGGTCGGTGGCAAGAAATAGTCTGCAGAGTTTAGTTAGTGCAACTTTGCTTGTCTGTAGTAAGTACTATTGTTCAGTACTTGATTTGTGTTTGTGAACCCTGTATTGTTTATTAGTACTGTCGCTTTTGGTGTGTGAACGGTCTATGTTAATGTCTATGTTAATGTATGTCCACTCAATTTAGTCTGTATATTTTGAAGTATCCAGATCATATTTTTTGTGAGGACGGTTTATCAATTATGGTTACACTCCAATATTTGTATGCATTGCAGGGTTTATCGCACCCACCAGGATTTCCAGTCCCGTGGATGTTCGGTCCATACGATTTGTCATGACCTTTGGACTGTCCTGCTTGTGGGAGTAAGCGGGCCCCTGCATGCCACGCGTAGTTGGACGATCAATCTTCTGTTTAGTACTTCAACATAGTGATTTCCTGGTAAGGATTCACTCGTGTCACATCAAGTAAATCTTATTGATTTACTGTCTAAATCTTATTGATTTAATGTCATGTTTTCTTTTTTTCCTGCAAATTTACGATGCAGGTTTTGCCATGTGACATTCATCACAGAATAAACCGTTTGGTTTGCTCTACGATGGCTATTTTTGCAGGTTTCACTTCCTATGTCGTGTCAGTAACGAAGGCACTGTCCATCACTTATATTACTGGAAAAAATTGGATCAGTCTGTTGTCTGAGTACAAGCTGAATCCCTATGATGAACAGCACTTTGGTTTAACAAAAACGCCACAATTAGTCCTTCTCGCGTTTAAAAGAAATGAAGAAAAAAACCGGATCATGGTCACGGATCCTAGTCAAGTTAGAAAGCTGATCATAGCAGACCAAACACAATCGCCGCTGTCTCGCACAGATCGAGCACCGACAATTGCTCTAGCACTGACAGCGGCAGCAGCTCAGTCTGATCCAGCTGAGGATTGGGCACCGACCACGTCAGCGGATCAGTCTGATCTACCGGAGGATCGGGCATCGACACCGGCACCTGCTCCGACACCGGCACCAGCTCTACAAGGAGCACCATCTCCGGCAGCAGCAGCGGCTTCGGCACCTGCACCAACACTTGCACTTGCATCTGCTCCGGCCCGTGCAGTTGCACCGGCAAAAGACTGGGCTGCAGTTCGCACTTCATATACCAAAGTCCTTACAAAAACCGACATGTCCACCTTCTTGGTAAGCATTGGCCGCCCAAGTGCTTCGTTCTTTTTTCTTTCCATGTTGTTTCACATGATTCACTGTGTTGATCTAACTGTTTGGGTATGTCTTCTTGTTTGCAAACAGAGAATTCCTAGAGCAACGAGGGAGTCGTTCAACAATCCGGGCGACCGCGGCCAAGTTTCTCTTACCATGCGCAACCTTGGTGTGAATGAACCTGCTCAATATACCGTAAGTACAAAGGATGGTCGCATGATGATTGATGCTAAAGGATGGTCAAGGTTCAAATCTAAATCATATCTTGCGGTAGGGGATGATGTCAAAATCAAACTTTCTCGGCAATGAGAGCTGGTCCAAATCAACTTTGAAATTCTTCAGTAGCAGCACGCAACTGCCAAACTGATCTATCCTCCGAGAGATTTTGATGTAATAATCTGGCATGGTGAAACAAGTGTCCTGTGTGTATAAGTAGTACGACAGTATTATTTATCACATGGTATATCGTTGATAGAATTGCAACTCTGATTGCTGGTTAGGAACTGTCATTCGATTTCATTCCAACAGCTGCCGTGCTTTATTCAATTTTGTGTATTCGCCTTGCGACAGCATCTAAAACCAGTGCCGTACCGATCGCTTGCAATATGAAAAGCGCTGAGGTAGAACACATGGGCCCCCAAACATGCAGGGTCGGCCTGCGGCCCAAAGTCCAGAACCGTGAACCTATCTGAGTATTATATTCTCAGCTGACCCCCCATAAAAAAGCTGAACCCCCATAATGCCCGTGCGTTGCAGAGGGAGTATATTTCTCGGCAAGGTGAGCCTATGATATAAAAGATTTCTATATTTCTTTACAGAGGGAGTATCTCTTTGTCAAAAAATATATTTATGTATAACTAGTTACTCCTGTCTTTCTACTTCCTTTCGCTGATATGTGGGGCAACCGGCAACGGGGTCCACGTGCCATATGCACAAATTAGAGTGCACAACTTCATGGTAGACACACCCCGGTCGTAGCGCCGCAATAATGCCCAATGAGCCATCAAATCACAACCCCCGTTTCCAGCTTTAGCAGTAAGCTGGACGGACGAAGCGGCCATATTTCACTGGGCCTGAATCCCCTTCTCCCTCGTCTGCTTGTTTAGAGAAAACCCCCTCTCGGCGATTGCATAGGGTTTTCTCATGGAGAACCAGGTACGAATTCTTTATCCATCCCTGATTAATCCAAGTCCCTTGTTCGCAGGTAATCCTAGGATGGCAGCCGCCGCCGTTGATGCATTTTTCTTCCTACTGAATCTAGTGTGTTTCATTTGCAGTGCCCAAAGTGCGAGTACCCTACAGGTTTCTGCGCCCTCGGCGAGACGCCACACTTGTTCCTTCTCATCCTAACACAGCATTTTGAAACGCGCACAGTAAGTTCCTAGAATCCTCTTTTCTATCCGGGAGGGTGGGGTTTTTTTGAACATGTTGTGTTCTCATATTATTTTTCCTGCAGTGTATTATTTGCTCTGCCAGAACACATGTACTCAAGATGCTCGGCCTTGCCATAACTGAATACACTAGTTTAATGGTCACAGTGAAGACAAGCCATGGATATAAGTTCCGAGTTGGGTTCATGAACCAAGAAGATCGCTGCTTTTTTATGGCCGAACTTGGATAAACTTTCTCAAGTGTTACGGACTGAAAGTTGGCGCACGAATGTTGATGGAAATAGCAGAACCTGGTCTCATCTTCACTGCGATCTTCCACCCCGACGTCGTTCCAATTGTTCATCCATGTTAGTTTTGTATCTGGTTCTTGCTTGTTGCCTCGATTACTTCTTAATCCACCTATTCTGTCTAAGTAATCACAATTTAACTTTAGAAGTAGCAACGAATCTCTCGCGAAGATGCTACTTCTAACTAATATTTTCTTATAATTGGTGGCACGTGTAGATTTTTTTAGAGTTAAGCAGTCTGCTCGTTTGTTACTCTGTAATAACTCGGCTGTTACTAATGGCACTGAAGTTGACTGTATCGACATCCACAAGTTCCTACACTTTATTGATCGTCTTGAGGTCCTTGTGGGGCGTTTCAATGGTGGAAGGCCACGTGGGATATGTGTGCCACTGCTGCACTCGTTGAACAGGTCCAACTGTGTCGAGAAACTTATGGTACGAGCTGTTTTCTGTTATATATGTTGTTCATAAACTATTGCTAATACACAGTTTTATAGCTATGATCTTCTTGAAACAAGAAATGCCGAGTTCAATTGTTCCTATACAGATGCCTGACCATGGTCGGGTCAGACTTGCGCTTGGTCACAACATGATGTTTATGTCGACCTACTCAATTCCCCTTGGAGGTGAAAAGATACTTATTCATGGGTGGTCTCAAATAATGAAGGCCCGTCCATCTTGGAGAATAGGACAGAAGATTATGTTCATGCTTTTCCATGGCTCTAAAGCGAATATCCTGTTTATTGACCACATTGCTTTCAACTTTGGTTGTTAAGTGCCCCTGCTGGTTTCAGTTAAGGTTGTTAAGTACTCCTGCTGCTTTTACAGTCTGTCGTGTTTCTTCAGTCCTGTCTTCCTCCAGCCGCCAAAACCAAACCAGCGCCGGCGGGGCCGCCTGCTTCCGCCTCCCACGGCTGGCTGTGCCTCAGCGCACGCATCGCCGCCCCACCGTCTCCTAAATCGTTAACGCCGACGTCCTCCGCGCGCTTTGGTGCGCTCGCCGCGGCGCCGCCCTCTCGCGTTGTCAACATGGTCAATAAACAACAGGAATCGGCAGAAGTACGTGGAGAGGATGACAGTAGGGGCCCACCACGTCAGCGTATGGAAAAATAAAATGCTTCCTCCTAGTGTTTTCCTGACATCTGGGACCCATGACATTGTGAGCGTATATAGTCAATAGACAAGAGAACAGCACAAGATCGGCTGACACCTGGGACGTAGCTACTCGAGCAGTATTTTTTTGTTTGGTATTGTTGAGACGGAGCAGGGTTTGAACTGGGCTGTGGCCCGTCTAGCCCAGGCTAATATTTTATGTTCACCATGTGACCAGCCCAGCTATTTTTTCTTTGTGAAAATGAGCCCAGTTTATTTTTTCTGAAGAATACCCAATCCAGGCCTACTTATTTTCTACGCTCTGATGGGCTGCAACTCTTTCAAGACGCCTGCAAATCTTGAAAGTAATATGAAATGGGTTGTAAATATAAAAACGGATGACAAATTGGCAATTACTTTATAATTTCTGACTTTTTTCACATTTTCAGATTCCTATTTCACTGGGCATTAACCTAATTTAAATATATCTTCAGAGTACTTTAAATCTGGCTCGACATTTCGGTATTAAAATAGTTTGGAACCCACAGAAATATGCAAAATTGGCCCTAGCCAACCAAAAAAACGACTGCAATAAATTGCATAAGAAGTTGCCATGAGCTATATATAAATTATTAAAAAAAGAGGGAGTGGTCTGACTTGTGGGCCTATTTAATTGACGCGTATGCAAGATTTTTTTTAGTTATTATATACGTCAACAAACGATTCTAGCAGACATAACCGTTGGATGTCAATCCAACGGCCGTCGTGTTTCTTCAATCTCTGATATTCTTGCTCCAGCCGCCAAAGCAGCGCCGGCGGGACCGCCTACTCCCGCCTCCCGTGGCCGGCTGTGCTGCCGCGCAGGCCTCAGCGCCCCCTACTACTCCCACCGCTGGCCAGGGCATCCCTCTACTCACCCACACCCCCTGTTATTCTGCGGCGACGACAGCCTCACACCGCAGCCGAACCGGTGAACCCTCGTACTCCTCTCCGCGCGGGCTTCCACTGCCGCGTCTTCCCTGGCTCCGCGTAGTCCCCTTCCTAGGCCTCGCCGTCGTCCACCGCCATGGTCAATGTGGTCAACGACCGACTTCCATCAGAAGAGTACTGTACGTGGAGAGGCTGATAGCTGGGTCCACGGCAGCTGCAAGGAAGTGCCTCCTTACTACGCGGAAAATAATTATTCCTCCACCTGACAACAGGGACCCACCGGACGGGCCACCAGTATTTCGCGAAAAAAACATTCCCCCCTGACTGCTGGGACCCACAGGATGGGCCACCGTATTTTGCGAAAAAAACGTTCCCCCCGCTGTCAACTCGGACCCACCGGAAGTGCCTCCTTATTACGCACAAAAAATGAATACCCCCTGCTAGCTGGGACCCACCTTGGTGGGAGGCTGACTTGTGGGCCTACTAAGTTGACTGGGACGGAGGCCTTTGTCAACTTTAGTCAATATATGAACGATTCTAGCTCCAGTGACCGTACGATGTCCATCCAACGGCCGTAGTGCTTCTTCAACCTCTGGTCTTCTTGCTCCAGCCGCCCAAAGCAGCGCCGGTCGTGCCGCCTGCTCCTGCCGCCCGTGGCCAGTTGTGATGCCGCGGAGGCCTCACCGCCCCCTACTACTCCCACCGCTGGCCAGGCCATCCCTCTACGCACCCACACCCCCTGTTATTCTGCGGCGACGGCAGCCTCACACCGCAGCCGAACGAGTGAACCCTCATACTCCTCTACGCGTGGGCATCCACTGCCGCGTCTTCCCCGGCATCGCATCGTCCCCTTCCTAGGCCTCGCCGTCGTCCACCGCCCTGGTGCTCTCGGTGCGGCATGGTCAACATGGTCAAGGAATGGCTTCCATCGGACGTGGACTGTACGTGGAGAGACTGACAGCTGGGTCCACGGCCGCAGCAAGGAAGTGCCTCCTTATTACGCGCAAAATAATTATTCCTCCACCTGACAGCGGGGACCCACCGGACGGGCCACCGTATTTCGTGAAAAAAACGTTTCCCCCTGACTGCTGGGACCCACCAGCTACATCTTCGCACGCAAGGAAGTGCGTCCGAAAAAAACGATTTGCCCCCCTGACTGCTGGGACCCACCAGCTACATCTTCGCACGCAAGGAAGTGCGTCCGGGCAAAAAAACGATTCCCCCCTGACTGCTGGGACCCACCAGCTACACCTTCGCACGCAAGGAAGTGGGTCCGGGCAAAAAAACGATTCGCCCCCTGACTGCTGGGACCCACCAGCTACATCTTCGCAGGCAAGGAAGTGCCTGACAGTCGGGACCCACCTGGTCGAAGCGTACGTAGCGTTGTCATTCTGGTTGCGAACGTGTACGTACATATATACTGGTCGATGTAGAGGTGCGCACGTGTCGTAGTAGAGGCGCGTACGTGTCGTGGTAGAGGCGCGCACGTAGCATGTACATGTATGTACAGCGGCCAGGGTGCAAGAAAGAAAATACGGCCACGTATGTACATACGGGCAGGGTCTCGAACGCCTACTCACGCATACGTATGGCCAGGGCTCGTGTACATGGCTGGGTCGGAACGGAGAAACAGCGTCGTCGTCGTGTTCATGGGGAGGCAACGGAATGCGTCGTGTTCATGGGGAGGCAACGGAATGCGTCGTGTTCATCGGGAGGCAACGGAACGCGTGGGAGCCAACCGGCTGGGTCGGAACGGAATGCATGGTCGTGTTCACCGGGAGGGCTTGGACGGAACAGGCGATGGAAACGAGGCCTGGCGTACCGCAAAACGGAGGAAACGGCCTTGTGTTCGACCGTCCACGTTCGAAATGGGATCCTGTTCATCGGGAGGGGTCTGGCGTACCGCAAAACGGAGGAAACGGACCTCCTACGGTCAAAACGGGGGTCCTGTTGATCGGGAGGGGTGTGGCGTACCGCAAAACGGAGGAAACGGACTTGTGTTGGAGCGCTACGGTCCAAACGGGGGTCCTGTTGATCGGGAGGGGTGTGGCGTACCGCAAAACGGGACTCCACGGGATACTGTTCATCTCCACCGTCGACCTCCTCCAGCCTCCACGGGCTACCGTCGACCTCCTCCAGCCTCCACGGGCTCCTGTTCATCCAGCCTCCACCGCGTGCTACTCCACCGGCTACTGTTCAACCACCCCTCCACCGTCTACTGTTCATCCAGCCCTCCACACCACGGGGTCCTGTTCAACCACCCCTCCATGGGCACCCCTCCACCGTCTACTGTTCATCCAGCCCTCCACACCACGGGGTTCTGTTCATCCAGAGGCAACGCCACCGCTCACTGTTCATCCAACCCCCCCCCCCCCCGCAACACTCATTGTTCATCCAATCGATCGGCTTCAGTTAGCAGCAGTAGCGAAGGAATCGCTCGATCGGGTTCAGTTAACAGCCATCGATCGATCGCTCGGGTTCAGTAACGCGTAGCCTGCAGTGCAATCGCTCGGGTTCAGTTAGAGCCCAACGCCTCGCTCGGGTTTAGTTAGAGCCAACGCCTTGCACACACGTGCGTACGTGTATGAGAGAAACGCGCATCGCTCGGCCCCCGACCTCCCACCGTAACCGGGAACTCCCCGGAATTTTCCTCCCCCTCGCTTCTACCACGGTTTTTTCCGTCATGGACGGCCCAAAGAATGTCATGCAGCTGCGTCTCCGGCCCGCCCAGGACGAAAAGCCCATTTTCTGTCATGATTTTTTGTCATAGAAGTAGGAGCCCACCACATCTATGATGATACCGGGTTTTGTCACAATTATCGTCATAGAAGTGTCATATGTATGACAAATTTTTTTTCGTTCGGCCCAAAATGTCACGGATGTGTCTTTTTTTGTAGTGATATGAGTCCACTATACCTTCCTATATGCGGTATCTACCTGCCGTTCCAAGTAAATTTGTGTGTGCCAAACTCTAAACCTTCAAATGAAATTCTGTTTTGTATACTCGAATAGCTCATGTATCAACTAGGGTTGTCCGTATCTTCCATGTTAGGCGGGTTATTCTCAAGAGGAGTGGACTCCGCTCCTCACTCACGAGAAAATGGCTGGTCACCGAGATGCCCAGTCCCATGCTTTAAGCAAATCAAATCAAAATAATTGCAAACAAAACTCCCCTGAGACTATTATTAGTTGGAGGCACTCGTTGTTTCGAGCAAGCCATGGATTGATGCTTGTTGGTGGAGGGGGAGTATAAACTTTACCATTCTGTTTGGGAACCACCTATAATGTGTGTAGCATGGAAGATATCGCCATCTCTCGGTTGTTATGTTGACAATGAAAGTATACCACTCATAATATTATTTATCTCTATTTCAAAATCGAGCTCTGGCACCTCTACAAATCCCTGCTTCCCTCTGCGAAGGGCCTATTCTATTTACTTTTATGTTGAGTCATCACCCTCTTATTAAAAAGCACCAGTTGGAGAGCACCGCTGTCATTTGCATTCATTACTATTAATTTATATTGGGTATGACTATGATTGGATCTCTTTTACCATGAATTACAATGTCTAGTCAGTCCTTGATCTTTAAAGGTGCTCTGCATTTATGTTTTGCGGTCTCAGAAAGGGCTAGCGAGATACCATCTTGTTATATCATATTATGATTGTTTTGAGAAAGTGTTGTCATCCGAGATTTATTATTATTGCTCGCTAGTTGATTATGCCATTGATATGAGTAAACATGAGACCTAAGAGTTATTGTGAATATGGTTAGTTCATAATCATTGCTGAAAACTTGAATGCTGGCTTTACATATTTATGACAACAAGAGCAAACAGAGTTTGTAAAAGTTTTTCTTTATCACTTTCAGTTTATCAACTGAATTGCTTGAGGACAAGCAAAGGTTTAAGCTTGGGGGAGTTGATACATCTCCGTCGTATCTACATTTCCAAACACTTTTGCCCTTGTTTTGGACTCTAACTTGCATGATTTGAATGGAACTAACCCGGACTGGCGCTGTTTTCAGCAGAATTGCCATGGTGTTATTTTTGTGCAGAAACAAAACTCTCGGAATGACCTGAAAATCAACGGAGATTTATTTTGGAAAATATAAAAAATACTGGCGAAAGAATCAAGGCCAGGGGTCCCACACCCTCTCCATGAGGGTGGGGGCGCGCCTGCCCCCCTGGGCACGCCCCCTTGCCTCGTGGGCCCCCTGGAGCTCCACCGACCTCAACTCCAACTCCATATATTCGTGTTCGGGGAGAGAAAAATCAGAGAGAAGGATTCATTGCGTTTTACGATACGGAGCCGCCGCCAAGCCCTAAACTCACTGGGGAGGGCTGATCTGGAGTCCGTTCGGGGCTCCGAAGAGGGGAATCCGTCGCTGATACGTCTCCGTCGTATCTATAATTTTTTATTGTTCCATGCCAATATTATACAACTTTCATATACTTTTGGCAACTTTTTATACTATTTTTTGGGACTAACATATTGATACAGTGCCCAGTGCCAGTTCCTGTTTATTGCATGTTTTTGTTCACGGAATATCCATATCAAACGGAATCCAAACGGGATAAAAACGGACGGAGAATATTTTTGGAATATTTGGAGAATTCCGGAAGAAAAATCCACGCAAGACAGTGCCCGAGGTGGCCACGAGGCAGGGGCGCGCCTGCCCCCCTGGGCGCGCCCCTGACCCTCGTGGGCCACCCGTGTGGCGGTTGATGCCCTTCTTCGGCCGCAAGAAAGCTATTTTTTGGTAAAAAATCACGGCGAAGGTTTCAGTCCAATCGGAGTTACGGATCTCTGGATATAAAAGAAACGGTGAAAGGGCAGAAGAGGAGAAGGCAGAAACAGAGAGAGACAGAGAGATAGCTCCAATCTCGGAGGGGCTCTCGCCCCTCCCACGCCATGGGAGCCAAGGACCAGAGGGGAAACCCTTCTCCCATCTAGGGAGAAGGTCAAGGAAGAAGAAGAAGAAGAAGAAGAAGGGGGGCTCTCTCCCCCTTGCTTCCGGTGGCGCCGGAGCGCTGCCGGGGGCCATCATCATCACCGCAATCTTCACCAACAACTTCACCGCCATCATCACCAACTCTTCCCCCCTCTATGCAGCGGTGTAACCTCTCTCTTACCCGCTGTAATCTCTACTTAAACATGGTGCTCAACGCTATATATTATTTCCCAATGATGTATGGCTATCCTATGATGTTTGAGTAGATCCGTTTTGTCCTATGGGTTATTTGATGATCAAGATTGGTTTGAGTTGCATGTTTTATTATTGGTGTTGTCCTATGGTGCTCTCTGTGTCGCGCAAGCGTGAGGGATCCCCGCTGTAGGGTTTGTAATATGTTCATGATTTGCTTATGGTGGGTGGCGTGAGTGACAGAAGCACAGACCCGAGTAAGTAGGTTGTTTGCATATGGGATAAAGAGGACTTGATACTTTAATGCTATGGTTGGGTTTTACCTTAATGATCTTTAGTAGTTGCGGATGCTTGCTAGAGTTCCAATCATGAGTGCATATGATCCAAGTAGAGAATGTATGTTAGCTTATGCCTCTCCCTCGAATAAAATTGCAATAATGATTACCGGTCTAGTTATCGATTGCCTAGGGACAAATAACTTTCTCGTGACAAAAAGCTCTTTACTAAAACTAATTTAGTTGTGTCTTTATCTAAACAGCCCCTACTTTTTATTTACTTGCTCTTTATCTTCTTGCAAACCTATCCAACAACACCTACAAAGTACTTCTAGTTTCATACTTGTTTCCGGTAAAGCGAACGTCAAGCGTGCGTAGAGTTGTATCGGCGGTCGATAGAACTTGAGGGAATATTTGTTCTACCTTTAGCTCCTCGTTGGGTTCGACACTCTTACTTATTGAAAGAGGCTACAATTGATCCCCTATACTTGTGGGTTATCAAGACCTTTTTCTGGCGCCGTTGCTGGGGAGTCATAGCGTGGGGTGAATATTCTCGTGTGTGCTTGTTTGCTTTATCACTAAGTAATTTTTATTTGCTGTTCTTAGTTGTTTTGTATCTTTAGTTATGGGTAGGAAACGCAAAATACCAAAAAAATAGTTGTACCTGCTGAACCAATGGTTGAAGAACCACTCAAAATCTATCACACTCCTGAAGCTTTTTACTTGGATCATCTTCGATCCCTTTGTGCTCGTGCTGAAACCCCAACTAGCTTAGTTGAGGGCAAATCTTTAGATGAGCATGCTTGTTATGTGCGACACCGCATATCTGAAAAAGGGAAACTTTTACCGGGTCAAATTCATCGTTTGCAATGCTATGCTTGGAATTTATGTGAAAATATATGATTTTACTTGTTGTTCTGAAAACCCTAAGAAACACCTTCCCTACCAATGTGAGTTTAGTGATAATGGAATCGTATCTTTGTATGCTAAGGGTGTTTATAATTACTATGATGTTCAACAAATTGAAGAATTTGTTGCTTTTAAGGGTGCTTATGAAATTGCTTCTTTGATTGAAAAGTATGGTGCTACTCTTTACAAATCTGAAAATTTTGCCATACTTAAATATTGTTATGATAATTATGCTTCTAATGCCTTGTTAAACCATATTTTGAGGACTCCTCCGCTGTCCAAGAAGAGACTAATATTTTGCAGGTGCCTATGGAAGAAGAAATTGATGAAACTGTGAGCTCATTGGATGAAAAAGATGGTGAGGAGAGCGAAGAACAAAAGGAGGAAGAGCGAATTAGCTACCCGTGCCCACCTTCTAATGAGAGTAACTCTTCAACTCATACATTGTTTAATTTCCCTTCGTGCTTACCGAAGGATGATTGCTATGATGATTGTTATGATCCCGTTGATTCTCTTGAAATATCCCTTTTTGATGATGCTTGCTATGCTTGTGGCCAAGATGCCAATATGAATTATGCTTATGGAGATGAACTTGCTATAGTTACTTATGTTAAACATGAAATTGTTGCTATTGCACCCACGCATGATAGTCCTATTATCTTTTTGAATTCTCCAAACTACACTATATCAGAGAAGTTTGCTTTTATTAAGGATTATATTGATGGGTTGCCTTTTATCGTTGCACATGATGATTTTGATAGATATAAATATGCATGTGCTTGCTGCTCCTACTTGCAATTATTATGAGAGAGGAACTATATCTCCACCTCTCTATGTTTTCAACACGATAAAATTGCAAGAAGCTGTTTATACTATGCATTGGCCTTTACTTTGTGTGCATGAATTGTTCCTTTATGACATGCCTATGCATAGGAAGAGAGTTAGACTTCGTCATTGCTTGATATATGTTACTTTGTGCTCACTACTAAATCACAAATCATTGCTAATTAAAATTGGCTTTGATATACCTTGGGATCCGGGTGGATTCACTACTTGAGCACTATATGCCTAGCTTAATGGCTTTAAAGAAAGCGCTGCCAGGGAGACAACCCGGAAGTTTTAGAGAGTCATTTATTTCTGTTGTGTGCTTTTATAAAGTTTAGAAATAAAAATAATGTGCCAAGGTTTGCCTTTAGGATGTTCACAATGCTTGTTGGTTTGTACGGTGCAGGACAGAAACTTTGTCTGTAGTGCGCGATTTTACATTTTTAACTGGAATGTCAAATGGTTCTGATTCTTTTGGCACTGTCTTTCTATACAAATTTTTTATGTTTCCTAATTTTGGCAGAATTTTTCAAGTATCAGAAGTATGGTGAATGTTCAGATTGTTACAGTCTGTTCTGTTTTAGACAGATTCTGTTTTTGATGCATAGTTTGCTTGTTTTGATGAAACTATCAATTTATATCAGTGGATTAAGCCATAAAAAGGTTATATTACAGTAGACATAATGCAAAAGCAAAATATGAATTGGTTTTCAACAGTACTTAGAGTAGTGATTTGCTTTATTATACTAACGGATCTTGCCGAATTTTCTATTGAAGTTTTGTGTGGATGAAGTGTTCGATGATCGAGAAGGTCTCGATGTGAGAAGAAGGAAGAGAGGCAAGGGCTCAAGCTTGGGGATTCCCAAGGCACCCCAAGTAAATATTCAAGGAGATTCAAGCATCTAAGCTTGGGGATGCCCCGGAAGGCATCCCCTCTTTCTTCAACAAGTATCGGTATGTTTTCGGATTCGTTCGTTCATGCGATATGTGCAATCTTGGAGCGTCTTTTGCATTTAGTTTTCATTTTTATTTTATGCACCATGATGGTATGAGATAGTCCTTGTTTTATTTATAGAATGCTCTATGCACTTCACTTATATCTTTTGAGTATGGCTTTATAGAATGCTTCATGTGCTTCACTTATATCATTTGAAGTTTGGATTGCCTGTTTCTCTTCACATAGAAAACCCCCATTTGTAGAATGCTCTTTTGCTTCACTTATACTTGTTAGAGTGTGGGCATATCTTTTGTATAAATAATTAAACTCTCTTGCTTCACTTATATCTATTTAGAGAGATGACAGGAATTGGTCATCCACCTATAGTGCTATGTCCATGGCTCACGCTCATGTACTGCGTGAAAGTTGAAAAGGTTTGAGAACGTCAAAAGTATGAAACAATTGCTAGGCTTGTCATCGGGGTTGTGCATGATGTGAATATTTTGTGTGATGAAGATGGAGCATAGCTAGACTATATGATTTTGTAGGGATAACTTTCTTTGGCCTTGTTATTTTGAAAAGACATGATTAATTTAGTAGTAGGCTTGAAGTATTATTGTTTTTATGTCAAATGATAGACTATTGCTTTGAATCACTCGTGTCTTAATATTCATGCCATGATTAGATACATGATCAAGATTATGCTAGGTAGCATTCCACATCAAAAATTATCTTTTTTATCATTTACCTACTCGAGGACGAGCAGGAATTAAGCTTGGGGATGCTGATACGTCTCCGTCATATCTATAATTTTTTTATTGTTCCATGCCAATATTATACAACTTTCATATACTTTTCGCAACTTTTTATACTATTTTTTGGGACTAACATATTGATCCAGTGCCCAGTGCCAGTTCCTGTTTGTTGCATGTTTTTGTTTCGCAGAATATCCATATCAAACGGAATCCAAACGGGATAAAAACGGACGGAGAATATTTTTGGAATATTTGGAGAATTCCGGAAGAAAAATCCACGCAAGACGGTGCCCGAGGTGGCCACGAGGCAGGGGGCGCGCCTGCCCCCTGGGCGCGCCCCTGACCCTCGTGGGCCACCCGTAAGGCGGTTGATGCCCTTCTTCGGCCGCAAGAAAGCTATTTTTTGGTAAAAAATCACGGCGAAGCTTTCAGTCCAATCGGGGTTACGGATCTCCGGATATAAAAGAAACGGTGAAAGGGCAGAAGAGGAGAAGGCAGAAACAGAGAGAGACAGAGAGATAGATCCAATATCGGAGGGGCTCTCGCCCCTCCCACGCCATGGGAGCCAAGGACCAGAGGGGAAACCCTTCTCCCATCTAGGGAGAAGGTCAAGGAAGAAGAATAAGAAGGGGGACTCTCTCCCCCTTGCTTCCGGTGGTGCCGGAGCACTGCCGGGGGCCATCATCATCACCGCAATCTTCACCAACAACTTCACCGCCATCATCACCAACTCTTCCCCCCTCTATGCAGCGGTGTAACCTCTCTCTTACCCGTTGTAATCTCTACTTAAACATGGTGCTCAAAGCTATATATTATTTCCCAATGATGTATGGCTATCCTATGATGTTTGAGTAGATCCGTTTTGTCCTATGGGTTATTTGATGATCAAGATTGGTTTGAGTTGCATGTTTTATTATTGGTGCTGTCCTATGGTGCTCTTCGTGTCGCGCAAGCGTGAGGGATCCCCGCTGTAGGGTTTGCAATATGTTCATGATTTGCTTATGGTGGGTGGCGTGAGTGACAGAAGCACAGACCCGAGTAAGTAGGTTGTTTGCATATGGGATAAAGAGGACTTGATACTTTAATGCTATGGTTGGGTTTTACCTTAATGATCTTTAGTAGTTGCGGATGCTTGCTAGAGTTCCAATCATAAGTGCATATGATCCAAGTAGAGAAAGTATGTTAGCTTATGCCTCTCCCTCGAATAAAATTGCAATAATGATTACCGGTCTAGTTATCGATTGCCTAGGGACAAATAACTTTCTCGTGACAAAAAGTTGTTTACTAAAACTAATTTAGTTGTGTCTTTATCTAAACAGCCCCTACTTTTTATTTACTTGCTCTTTATCTTCTTGCAAACCTATCCAACAACACCTACAAAGTACTTCTAGTTTCATACTTGTTTTCTGTAAAGCGAACGTCAAGCGTGCGTAGAGTTGTATCGGTGGTCGATAGAACTTGAGGGAATATTTGTTCTACCTCTAGCTCCTCGTTGGGTTCGACACTCTTACTTATCGAAAGAGGCTACAATTGATCCTCTATACTTGTGGGTTATCAGTTGCCGTCGTCATCATCAACCATCCTCCATCACCAATTTCATGATGCTCACCGCCGTGCGTGAGTAATTCCATCGTAGGCTTGTTGTACGGTGATGGGTTGGATGAGATTTATCATGTAATCGAGTTAGATTTTTTAGGGTTTGATCCCTAGTATCCACTATGTTCTGAGATTGATGTTGCTATGACTTTGCTATGCTTAATGCTTGTCACTAGGGCCCGAGTGCCATGATTTCAGATCTGAACCTATTATGTTTTCATGAATATATGTGAGTTCTTGATCCTATCTTGCAAGTCTATAGTCACCTACTATGTGCTATGATCCGGCAACCCCGAAGTGACAATAATCGGGATCACTCCCAGTGATGACCGTAGTTTGAGGAGTTCATGTATTCACTATGTGTTAATGCTTTGGTCCGGTACTCTATTAAAAGGAGGCCTTAATATCCCTTAGTTTCCATTAGGACCCCGCTGCCACGGGAGGGTAGGACAAAAGATGTCATGCAAGTTCTTTTCCATAAGCACGTATGACTATATTCGGAATACATACCTACATTACATTGATGAATTGGAGCTAGTTCTATGTCACCCTATGTTATGACTGTTACATGATGAACCGCATCCGGCATAATTCTCCATCACTGATCCAATGCCTATGAGCTTTTCATATATTGTTCTCTGCTTATTTACTTTTCCGTTGCCACTGTTACAATCACTACAAAACCCAAAAATATTACTTTTGCTACCGTTACTTCCATACTACTTTGCTACTAAATACTTTGCTGCAGATACTAAGTTATCCAGGTGTGGTTGAATTGACAACTCAACTGCTAATACTTGAGAATATTCTTTGGCTCCCCTTGTGTCGAATCAATAAATTTGGGTTGAATACTCTACCCTCGAAAACTGTTGCGATCCCCTATACTTTTGGGTTATCAACTACTCGATAGTTCAGTGTGCCATGCTTTACGGCTTAGAATCGGGACTTCAACGATGTTTTGAACATCATGGAGCATATGAGATGTTCCAGGAGTTGAAGTTAATATTTCAAGCAAATGCCCGGATTGAGAGAAGTCTCTAATAAGTTCTACAGCTGCAAAATGGAGGAGAATAGTTCTGTCAGTGAACATATACTCAGAATGTCTGGGTACCACAACCACTTGACTCAACTGGGAGTTAATCTTCTTGATGATAGTGTCATTGACAGAGTTCTTCAATCACTGCCACCAAGCTACAAAAGCTTCGTGATGAACTATAATATGCAAGGGATGGATAAGACAATTCCCGAGCTCTTCCCGATGCTAAAGGCTGCGGGGGTAGAAATCAAGAAGGAGCATCAAGTGTTGATGGTTAACAAGACCACTAGTTTCAAGAAAAAAAGGCAAAGGGAAGAAGGGGATATATGAAGTCTCCAATAAGTTCTACAGCTGCAAGATGGAGGAGAATAGTTCTGTCAGTGAACATATACTCAAAATGTCTGGGTGTAACAATCACTTGATTCAACTGGGAGTTAATCTTCCTGATGATAGTGTCATTGACAGAATTCTTCATTCACTGCCACCAAGCTACAAGAGCTTCGTGATGAACTATAACATGCAAGGGATGGATAAGACAATTCCCGAGCTCTTCGCAATGCTAAAGGCTGCGGAGGTAGAAATCAAGAAGGAGCATCAAGTGTTGATGGTCAACAAGACCACCAGTTTCAAGAAAAAAGGGTAAAGGGAAGAAGGGGAACTTCAAGAAGAACGGCAAGCAAGTTGCTGCTCAAGTGAAGAAGCCCAAGTCTGCACCTAAGCCTGAGACTGAGTGCTTCTACTTCAAAGGGACTGGTCACTGGAAGCGGAACTGCCCCAAGTATTTGGCGGATAAGAAGGATGGCAAAGTGAAAGGTATATTTGATATACATGTTATTGATGTGTACCTTACTAATGCTCGTAGTAGCACCTGGGTATTTGATACTGGTTCTGTTGCTCATATTTGCAATTCGAAACATGGGCTACAGATTAAACGAAGATTGGCTAAGGACGAGGTGACGAGGCGCGTGGAAATGGTTCCAAAGTCGATGTGATCGTCGTCGGCATGCTACCTCTACATCTACCGTCGGGATTAGTTTTAGACCTGAATAATTGTTATTTGGTGCCAGCGTTAAGCATGAACATTATATCTGGATCTTGTTTGATGCGAGACGGTTATTCATTTAAATCAGAGAATAATGGTTGTTCTATTTATATGAGTAATATCTTTTATGGCCATGCACCCTTGATGAGTGGTCTATTTTTGTTGAATCTCGATAGTAGTGACACATATTCATAATATTGAAGCCAAAAGATGCAAGGTTAATAATGATAGTGCAACTTATTTGTGGCACTACCGCTTAGGTCATATTGGTGTAAAGCGCATGAAGAAACTCCATGCTGATGGACTTTTGGAATCACTTGATTATGAATCACTTGATGCTTGCGAACCATGCCTCATGGGCAAGATGACTAAGACTACGTTCTTCGAAACAATGGAGCGAGCAACAGACTTGTTGGAAATAATACATACTGATGTAGGCGGTCCGATGAGTGTTGAGGCTCGCAGCGGGTATCGTTATTTTATGACCTTCGCAGATGATTTGAGAAGATATGGGTATATCTACTTGATGAAACATAAGTTTGTAGCATTTGAAAAGTTCAAAGAATTTCATAGTGAAGTGGAAATCATCGTAACAAGAAAATAAAGTTTCTACGATCTGATCGTGGAGGTGAATATTTGAGTTATGAGTTTGGTCTTCATTTAAAACAATGCGGAATAGTTTTGCAACTCACGCCACTCGGAAGACCACATCGTAATGGTGTGTCCGAGCGTCGTAACCGCACTTTATTAGATATGGTGAGATCTATGATGTCTCTTACTGATTTACCGCTATCGTTTTGGGGTTATGCTTTAGAGACGGCTGCATTCACGTTAAATAGGGCACCATCTAAATCCGTTGAGACAACACCATATGAACTGTGGTTTGGCAAGAAACTCAAGTTGTTGTTTCTTAAAGTTTGGGGTTGTGATGCTTATGTGAAAAAGCTTCAACTTGATAAGCTCGAACCCAAATCGGAGAAATGTGTCTTCATAGGATACCCACAGGAGACTGTTGGATACACCCTCTATCATAGATCCGAAGGCAAGATATTCGTTGCTAAGAATGGATCCTTTCTAGAGAAGGAGTTTCTCTCGAAAGAAGTGAGTGGGAGGAAAGTAGAACATGATGAGGTAATTGTACCTGCTCCCTTATTGAAAGTAGTTCATCATAGAAATCAGTTCCAGTGATTCCTACATCAATTAGTGAGGAAGCTAATGATCATGATCATGAAACTTCAGATCAAGTTACTACTAAACCTCGTAGGTCCAGAGTAAGATCCGCACCAGAGTGGTACGGTAATCCTGTTCTGGAGGTCATGTTACTTGACCATGACGAACCTACGAACTATGAGGTAGCGATGATGAGCCCAGATTCCGCGAAATGGCTTGAGGCCATGAAATCTGAGATGGGATCCATGTATGAGAACAAAGTATGGACTTTGGTTGACTTGCCCGATGATCGGCAAGCCATAGAGAATAAATGGATCTTCAAGAAGAAGACTGAGGCTGACGGTAATGTTACTGTCTACAAAGCTCGACTTGTTGCGAAAGGTTTTTGACAAGTTCACGGAGTTGACTACGATCATACCTTCTCACCCGTAGCGATGCTTAAGTCTGTCCGAATCATGTTAGCAATTGCCACATTTTATGATTATGAAATTTGGCAAATGGACGTAAAAAATGCATTCCTTAATGTATATCTTAAAGAAGAATTGTATATGATGCAACCAGAAGGTTTTGTCGATCCAAAAGGTGCTAACAAAGTGTGCAAGCTCCAGCGATCCATTTATGGACTTGTGCAAGCCTCTCAGAGTTGGAATATACGCTTTGATAGTATGATCAAAGCATATGGTTTTATACAGACTTTTGGAGAAGCCTGTATTTACAAGAAAGTGAGTGGGAGCTCTGTAGCATTTCTGATATTGTATGTGGATGACATATTGTTGATCGGAAATGATACAGAATTTCTGGATAGCATAAAAGGATACTTGAATAAGAATTTTTCAATGAAAGACCTCGGTGAAGCTGCTTATATATTGGGCATCAAGATCTATAGAGATAGATCAAGACGCTTAATTGGACTTTCACAAAGCACATACCTTGATAAAGTTTTGAAGAAGTTCAAAATGGATCAGTCAAAGAAAGGGTTCTTACCTATGTTGCAAGGTGTGAAGTTGAGTCAGACTCAATGCCCGACCACTGCAGAAGATAGAGAGAAAATGAAAGTCATTCCCTATGCTTCAGCCATAGGTTCTATCATGTATGCAATGTTGTGTACCAGACCTGATGTGTGCCTTGCTATTAGTTTAGCAGGGAGGTACCAAAGTAATCCAGGAGTGGATCACTGGATAGCGGTCAAGAACATCCTGAAATACCTGAAAAGGACTAAGGATATGTTTCTCATTTATGGAGGTGACAAAGAGCTCGTCGTAAATGGTTACGTCGATGCAAGCTTTGACACTGATCCGGATGACTCTAAGTCACAAACCGGATACGTATTTATATTGAATGGTGGAGCTGTCAGTTGGTGCAGTTCCAAGCAAAGCGTCGTGGCCGGATCTACGTGTGAAGCGAAGTACATAGCTGCTTCGGAAGCAGCAAATGAAGGAGTCTGGATGAAGGAGTTCATATCCGATCTAGGTGTCATACCTAGTGCATCGGGTCCAATGAAAATCTTTTGTGACAATACTGGAGCAATTGCCTTGGTGAAGGAATCCAGATTTCACAAGAGAACCAAACACATCAAGAGACGCTTCAATTCCATCCATGATCAAGTCAAGGAGGGAGACATAGAGATTTGCAAAATACATACGGATCTGAATGTTGCAGACCCGTTGACTAAGCCTCTCTCACGAGCAAAACATGATCAGCACCAGGACTCCATGGGTGTTAGAATCATTACTATGTAATCTAGATTATTGACTCTAGTGCAAGTGGGAGACTGAAGGAAATATGCCCTAGAGGCAATAATAAAGTTGTTATTTATATTTCCTTATATCATGATAAATGTTTATTATTCATGCTAGAATTGTATTAACCGGGAACTTAGTACATGTGTGAATACATAGACAAACAGAGTGTCCCTAGTGTGCCTCTACTTGACTAGCTCGTTAATCAAAGATGGTTAAGTTTCCTAGCCATGGACATGTTTTGTCATTTGAGGAACGGGATCACATCATTAGAGAATGATGTGATGGACAAGACCCATCCGTTAGCTTAGCACTATGATCATTTAATTTATTGCTATTGCTTTCTTCATGACTTGTACATGTTCCTATAACTATGAGATTATGCAACTCCTGAATACTGGAGGAACACTTAGTGTGCTATCAAACATCACAACGTAACTGGGTGATGATAAAGATGCTCTACAGGTGTCTCCAATGGTGTTTTAGATTGAGATTAGGATTTTTCACTCCGTGTATCGGAGAGGTATCTCTGGGCCCTCTCGGTAATGATCATCAATATAAAGCCTTGCAAGCAATGTGACTAATGAGTTAGTTGCGGGATGACGCATTACGGAACAAGTAAAGAGACTTGCCGGTAATGAGATTGAACTAGGTATGAGGATACCGACGATCGAATCTCGGGCAAGTAACATATCGATGACAAAGGGAACAACGTATGTCATTATGCGATTCGACCGATAAAGATCTTCGTAGAATATGTAGGAGCCAATATGGGCATCTAGGTTCCGCTATTGGTTATTGACCAGAGAGGTGTCTCAGTCATGTCTACATAGTTCTCGAACCCGTAGGGTCCACACGCATAAACATTCGTTGACGATATAGTATTATATGAGTTATGTATATTGGTGACCGAATGTTGTTTGGAGTCCCAGATGAGATCACAGACATGACGAGGAACTCCAGAATGGTTCGGAGATAAAGATTGATATATGGGATAATAGTGTTTGGTCTCCGGAAGGGTTCCGGAATTCACCGGAAGGGGTTTCGGATGTTTCCCGAAATGTTTGGGTATGAGGACACTTTATTTGGGCCAAAGGGGAAAGCCCACAAGGTTTTTGGAAAGCGTAAAAGGAAGTTTTGCGGAGTCCAGGGGCCAGATGCCAGGGTCCCTGGCGTCTGGGTCCAGGCGCCAGGAACCCTGGCGTCTGGCCCTGGAGTCCGAGAAGGACTCTTGCCTTTCGGGTGAAATCGACTTTGTGGAGGCTTTTACTCCAAGTTTCGACCCCAAGGCTCAACATATAAATAGAGGGGCAGGGCTAGCACTCAAGACACATCAAGAAACACCAAGCCGTGTGCCGTCAACCCTGTCCCCTCTTGTTTATCCTCCGTCATAGTTTTTGTAGTGCTTAGGCGAAGCCCTGCGGAGATTATTCTTCACCAACACCGTCACCACGCCGTCGTGCTGCCGGAACTCATCTACTACTTCACCCCTCTTGCTGGATCAAGAAGGCGAGGACGTCATCGAGTTGAACGTGTGCTGAACGTGGAGGTGCCGTACGTTCGGTACTTGATCGGGACGGATTGTGAAGGTGTACGACTACATGAACTGCGTTGATAAACGCTTCCGCTTTCGGTCTACAAGGGTACGTAGACACACTCTCCCCTCTCGTCGCTATGCATCTCCTAGATAGGTCTTGCGTGATCGTAGGAAATATTTTTTGAAATACTGCGTTCCCCAACAATTTGCTCCTCCGACGATGGAGAGATATTCTTAGGGCCCTATCGGTGTGACATTATCTATCATCATCGTCTGATCAAACACATGTGACTATGTCAAGAGGTTGCCAAAACATGTCAGCGAGAAAGAAGAACGAAACCGGTAACAAGAAGACCGGTATAGTGAGCATGTGTATGACTCGAGAGGATACCGACACATTTCACCTCGGGTTTTAAAGTACCATGAAGCAAAGGGAGCATCACATGATGACCAAAGGTTTACTCAGATGTCATTCATATAATCATAGGGTTTGATATGGACGTCCACGGTTCCTCTATTGGTCATTGAACGAAGGGGTTTCGTTCATGTGTATGTTTTACCAAACCTACGGGGTCACAAGCTTAAGGTAATCACGATCTGCTGAGTGTTAGTAGGATGCGAGTATCGAGGATTTATTTGTGAAATTGTCTCTACTCCTAATGTCTGAGTTGGTAGGATTGCGTCCACGACATTTTTTCGTCCCACCACTTTCATCCGGTTTTTTTCATCTGTTTTTTTCGTCCCCACACCCAACCACCCAACCCCACCCATGCACGTAGCCCAAAGAAACATATTCACAGACCATGCTAAAACTAATCTGAAAGAAATCTATATGTTTTGTGTGGTAAATTGCGATGAAATGCTTATATTGCCAACTATAGAAGACGGGAAACCAATAGAATATAAAAGGGATACTAATGAAAGGGTAAAGATTTCCAATTTCCATTCTATTGTCTCTCATGATGAAACATGTGATGAGAAGGAGCTCCCATTCAACCAATCTCATTAATAAGAAGCTCAGAAAAATTGATTAAACCCACACATGATGTGGTGAAGAAGAAGAAAAGAAGAAAGAGTAGAGGTAAAAAGGTATCCCTCCCAAATGATGTTGCTCCTATTATTGTTGTGCCTCGTGAGAGTGAATCAAAAATAATTGTGGAAGATGATACACTTGATGATGATATTGCTTCTTTATCTTATGTCACAATGTCTGCAGGAACTATTGAGGATGATTTTGTTATGCATATTACTCGTTGTGATGATTATGATTGGGAAAATAATGGTACTTCTTATAATCTTGAAAATCTTTTTGGCACCAACTTAGAAAATTATGATGATGATAATTGTTATACTATTGGTGCAATTCATACTATTAATGATGAGAGTGATTATGCTTATGATATGCCAAGCCACAAGCTTGGGTATGCTTGTTTGATGATAATGACATATTTGAAAATTTATTTGCTGCAATTAATGTTTGTCCCAAGCTTGGGGATGCTATGGTTAATGAATATGATCTTTTTAGTCCCCCTACTTTGAATGATCAAATTGGTTATGATGATTGCATGCCTCCTATTTATGATGATTGCAATATTTATGAAAGTGGGTTTGGAAGAGTGTCAACTTTAGATAATAATTATTCCACTATTTTGGAGGCTGTTGTATCTTATTATAATGATAAAAGTGGATTTGGAGAGGTCGTGACTTTATTTACTAATGATTCCACTATTTTGGAAGAGGTTTCAATTGATTATGACGACAACAAAGGTTCTATCTATGATGATTATTGTGATGACATGTATGCTATAAAGAGTAATGATATCCATGAAACTTGTCATGCTCAAATTGATCATGTCAATCAAGTATCTCATGATAGTTATTTTATTGAGTTTGCCCCCTATTATGAAACCTTAAACCTTCTCCCCTCAAAACAAGAATGGGACGGGAACCTTTGCCTCGGTTCCTTCTCCTCTGGTCTATGGAGGACCATCCTACACTGCATATTAACAACCTTGGTCCTCCTCCTAAGCTTGTAAAGGGTGATTTTGCTAATTGGGCTTTCCGTATCAAGTCTCATTTGAAGCACGGCTCGACAAATCTTTGGAGAATCATCGAGCAAGGTTTCTACCCACATGATCCAAACAACTTCACTCCAAGAGAAGAGGCGGACAATCAATACAATCACTCCGCCTTGTTCATCCTCCAATCCGCGGTGCCTCCCAAAGATCTATCCCATTTGCATCCCTTCACTCGTGCAAAGGATTGTTGGGAACACATCATATCTTTGTACAAGGGAACCTCAAGCATTCAAAGGTCCAACTTTGAGGTGGTCCTTGATGAGGCCGACGAGTTTGTCATGACTCATGACTGAAGATGAGGATCCTCGCGATCTCTATCGAAGATTGACAACACTTGCAGTCGCTCTTCAAGATCATGGGAGCAAGGATACATATGACAATTGGATCAAGCACAAGTTTCTCAAGGTCATCATGCCATTCAACAAGGCCATGTCCTCCGTGATTCGTCAAAGGCCGGATTTCCAAACCTTGTCTTCAAGTGAAGTGTTGGATGAGTTTATTGCCATGAACATCATGAACAAGACTGTCGACAATGCTCTAGCTTGTGTCCGGTCAAAGAAAGCCTCTCCCAACCTTGCCTTGAAGGCCAAGGCCATTTCGGAAGAAGAAGACACAAGAAAACACTTCCGTGATGATACGTGTTTGTCATAGTAGGTCACATTTTCTGTCATGCATGTAAATCCATGATGATTTTATGACAGAATCAAGATAGTCATACCTGTGTTGTCGTAGAAGTGTTCCATGACAATACAGAAATTATCATCATGGAAGTGTCCACTTCCATGACAATAAATGGCGCGTCATGGAAGTGTTTTCGTCAAGGGTAACCGACACATGGCATCCACCGTAACGGGTCACCGTTAAGCTATCGGGTTCTGATTTGGATCCGATAACCCGTTAATAGCCCGGGCCAATGGGTATTTTCCATGTGTAAAATTCTCATTCACCAGAGGATCCACGTGTCTGCTCAGCATTGGGACAGATGTCATCCACTGATTGGATGGGAGGCACCTATGATACTGCTACTTCTTGAGCTTGCGTTGGTTTTTCCCTTGAAGAGGAAAGGGTGATGCAGCAAAGTAGAGATAAGTATTTCCCTCAGTTTGAGAACCAAGGTATCAATCCAGTAGGAGGTACGAGCAAGCCTCCAATCTATGCACCTGCACAAACAATCAAACACTTGCACTCAATGCGATAAAGGGGTTGTCAATCCCTTAATGGTCACTTGCAAGGATGAGATCTGATAGACATAGATATAAAATATTACTAAAACATAAAGCAAAGTAACAACAAATAAATTGCAGCAAGGTATTTTTGGGTTTTTTGGTTTATAGATCTGAAAATATATGATGGAAAATAGACCCGGGAGCCATAGGTTTCACTAGAGGCTTCTCTCTTGAAAGAAAACATACGGTGGGTGAACAAATTACCGTCGAGCAATTGATAGAAAAGCGCAAAGTTATGACGATATCCAACGCAATGATTATGAATATAGGCATCACGTCTGTGTCAAGTAGGCCGAAATGATTCTGCATCTACTACTATTACTCCACACATCGACCGCTATCCAGCATGCATCTAGAGTATTAAGTTCATAAGAATGGAGTAACGCCTTAAGTAAGATGACATGATGTAGAGGGATAAACTCAAGCAATATGATGAAAACCCCATCTTTTCACCCTTGATAGCAACAATACAATACGTGCCTCGCTACCCCTACTATGTCACTGTGTGAGGACACCGCAATATTGAACCCAAAACTAAGCACCTCTCCCATTGCAAGAAGAACCAATCTAGTTGGCCAAATCAAACCGATAATTCAAAGAGAAATACAAAGATATTTAATCAGGCATATAAGAATTCAGAAAAGACTCAAATAATATTCATGGATAATCTGATCATAAATCTACAATTCATCGGATCTCGACAAACACATCGCAAAAGAATATTACATCGGATAGAACTCCAAGAACATCGAGGAGAACATTGTATTGAAGATCAAAGAGAGAGAAGAAGCCATCTAGTGATGACCCACAAGTATAGGGGATCAATCGTAGTCCTTTCGATAAGTAAGAGTGTCGAACCCAATGAGGAGTAGAAGGAAATGACAAAGTGGTTTTCAGCAAGGTATTAACTGCAAGCACTGAAATAGTTGGTAACAGGTAGTTTGATAGCAAGATAATTTGTAACGAGCAAGTAACAATAACGGTAAATAAAGTGCAGCAAGGTAGCCCAATCCTTTTGTGGCAAAAGACAAGCCGAAACGGTCTCTTATAATAAGCAAAGCGTTCTTGAGGGTACACGGGAATTTCACCATGTCACTTTCATCACGTTGGCTTGATTCGTGTTCGCTACTTTGATAATTTGATATGTGGGTGGATCGGTGCTTAGGTATTGTTCTTACTTGAACAAACCACCTACTTATGATTAACCCCCTCGCAAGCATCCGCAATTATGAGAAAAGTATTAAGATAAAATCTAACCATAGTATTAAACTTTTGGATCGAAATCGGTCCCTTACAAAGTAGCACATAAACTAGGGTTTAAGCTTTTGTCACTGTAGCAACCCATCATCTAATAACTACTCCACAATGCATTCCCTTAGGCCCTAATAAGGTGAAGTGCAATATAGTCGACGTTTACATGACACCACTAAGGGAATCACAACATACATATCATCAAAATATCGAACACATATCAAGTTCGCATGATTACTTGCAACATGACTTCTCACGTGACCTCAAGAACAAAAGTAACTACTCAAAAATGATAATCATGCTCAAGACTAGAGGGGTATTAAATGGCATAATGGATCTGAACATATAAGCTTTCACCAAATAAACCATACAGTAATCAACTACAAGATGTAATCAACACTACTATTCACCCACAAGTACCAATCCAAGGTTCCGGTACAAAGATTGAACACAAGAGATGAACTAGGGTTTGAGAGGAGATGGTGCTGTTGAAGATGTTGATGGAGATTGCCCTCCCAAAGATGAGAGAGTTGTTGGTGATGATGATGACGATGATTTCCCCCTCCGGGAGGGAAGTTCCCCCGGCGGAATCGCTTTGCTAGAGGGCAAAAGTGTTGGAAATATGCCCTAGAGGCAATAATAAATTGGTTATTATTATATTTCCTTGTTCATGATAATCGTTTATTTATCCATGCTAAAATTGTATTGATAGGAAACTCAGATACATGTGTGGATACATAGACAACACCATGTCCCTAGTAAGCCTCTAGTTGACTAGCTCGTTGATCAATAGATGGTTACGGTTTCCTGACCATGGACATTGGATGTCGTTGATAACGGGATCACATCATTAGGAGAATGATGTGATGGACAAGACCCAATCCTAAGCCTAGCACAAGATCGTGTAGTTCGTTTGCTAAGAGCTTTTCTAATGTCAAGTATCATTTCCTTAGACCATGAGATTGTGCAACTCCCGGATACCGTAGGAATGCTTTGGGTGTACCAAACGTCACAACGTAACTGGGTGACTATAAAGGTGCACTACAGGTATCTCCGAAAGTGTCTGTTCGGTTGGCACGAATCGAGATTGGGATTTGTCACTCCGTGTAAACGGAGAGGTATCTCTGGGCCCACTCGGTAGGACATCATCATTATGTGCACAATGTGACCAAGGAGTTGATCACGGGATGATGTGTTACAGAACGAGTAAAGAAACTTGCCGGTAACGAGATTGAACAAGGTATCGGGAAACCGACGATCGAATCTCGGGCAAGTAACATACCGGTTGACAAAGGGAATTGTATACGGGATTGATTGAATCCCCGACATTGTGGTTCATCCGATGAGATCATCGTGGAACATGTGGGATCCAACATGGGTATCCAGATCCCGCTGTTGGTTATTGACCGGAGAACGTCTCGGTCATGTCTGCATGGTTCCCGAACCCGTAGGGTCTACACACTTAAGGTTCGATGATGCTAGGGTTATAGGGAATAGATATACGTGGTTACCGAATGTTGTTCGGAGTCCAGGATGAGATCTCGGACGTCACGAGGAGTTCCGGAGGTAAAGATTTATATATGGGAAGTCCTGTTTTGGTCACCGGAAAAGTTTCGGGTGCTATCGGTAACGTACCGGGACCACCGGGAGGGTCCCGGGGGTCCACAAGGTGGGGCCACCGGCCCCAGAGGGCTGCGTGGGCCAAGTGTGGGAAGGGACCAGCCCCTAGGTGGGCTGGTGCGCCTCCCACAAGGGGCCCAGGGCGCAGGAAAGGGGGGAAGGGGGGAAACCCTAGGCTCAGATGGGCCTAAGGCCCACCTAGTGGTGCGCCCCCCCTCTCTCCCCCCTTGGCCGCCCCCCTAGATGGATCTAGGGCTGGCCGCACCCCTTGGGGGGGTAACCCTAGATGGGGGTGCAGCCCCTCCGCCTCCCCTATATATATTGGTGGTTTTGGGGCTGCCAAAGACACGGGACTTCCTCTCTCTTTGGTGCAGCCCTACCCCTCTCCCTCCTCGTCTCTCGCAGTGCTTAGCGAAGCCCTGCTGGAGTGCCACGCTCCTCCATCACCACCATGTCGTTGTGCTGCTGCTGGACGGAGTCTTCCCCAACCTCTCCCTCTCTCCTTGCTGGATCAAGGCGTGGGAGACGTGACCGGGCTGCACGTGTGTTGAACGCAGAGGCGCGGTGGTTCGGTGCTTAGATCGGAATCAACCGCGATCTGAATCGCTACGAGTACGACTCCTTCATCCGCGTTCTTGCAACGCTTCCGCATCGCGATCTACAATGGTATGTAGATGCACTCCCCTTCCCCTCGGTGCTAGATTACTCCATAGATTGATCTTGGTGATGCGTAGAAAATTTTGAATTTCTGCTACGTTCCCCAACAGTGGCATCATGAGCCAGGTTTATGCGTAGTTTCTATGCACGAGTAGAACACAAAGTAGTTGTGGGCGTCGATTTTGTCAATTTACTTGCCGTTACTAGTCTTATCTTGATTCGGCGGCATCGTGGGATGAAGCGGCCCGGACCGACCTTACACGTACACTTACGTGAGACAGGTTCCACCGACTGACATGCACTAGTTGCATAAGGTGGCTAGCGGGTGTCTATCTCTCCCACTTTAGTCGGATCGGATTCGATGAAAAGGGTCCTTATGAAGGGTAAATAGAAATTGGCATATCACGTTTTGGCTTTTGCGTAGATAAGAAACGTTCTTGCTAGAAACCCATAGCAGCCACGTAAAACATGCAGCAACAATTAGAGGACGTCTAACTTGTTTTTGCAGGGTATGCTATGTGATGTGATATGGCCAAAAGGATGTGATGAATGATATATGTGATGTATGAGATTGATCATGTTCTTGTAATAGGAATCACGACTTGCATGTCGATGAGTATGACAACCGGCAGGAGCCATAGGAGTTGTCTTAATTTATTGTATGACCTGCGTGTCAATGAAAATGCCATGTAATTACTTTACTTTATTGCTAACCGTTAGCCATAGTAGTAGAAGTAATAGTTGGCGAGACAACTTCATGAAGACACAATGATGGAGATCATGATGATGGAGATCATGGTGTCATGCCGGTGACGAAGGTGATCATGCCGCGCCTCGAAGATGGAGATCAAAGGCGCAGGATGATATTGGCCATATCACGTCACTTTATGATTTGCATGTGATGTTTATCATGTTTACATCTTATTTGCTTAGAACGACGGTAGCATAAATAAGATGATCCCTCACTAAAATTTCAAGAGACGTGTTCCCCCTAACTGTGCACCGTTGCGAAGGTTCGTTGTTTCGAAGCACCACGTGATGATCGGGTGTGATAGATTCTAACGTTCGCATACAACGGGTGTTGACGAGCCTAGCATGTACATACATGGCCTCAGAACACATGCGAAACACTTAGGTTGACTTGACGAGCCTAGCATGTACAGACATGGCCTCGGAACACAAGAGATCGAAAGGTCGAACATGAGTCGTATAGTAGATGCGATCAACATGGAGATGTTCACCGATGATGACTAGTCCATCTCACGTGATGATCGGACACGGCCTAGTTTGACTCGGATCATGCATCACTTAGATGACTAGAGGGATGTCTATCTGAGTGGGAGTTCATTAAATAATCAGATGAACTTCATTATCATGAACATAGTCAAAAGGTCTTTGCAAATTATGTCATAGCTTACGCTTTAGCTCTACTGTTTAAGATATGTTCCTAGAGAAAATTTAGTTGAAAGTTGGTAGTAGCAATTATGCGGACTGGGTCCGTAAACTGAGGATTGTCCTCATTGCTGCACAGAAGGCTTATGTCCTTAATGCACCGCTCGATGTGCCGAACCTCAGCGTCGTCTGTAGATGTTGCGGAACATCTCACATACACGTTTTGATGACTACGTGATAGTTCAGTGCGTAATACTAACGGTTTAGAATTGTGGCACCAAAGACGGTTTTGAAACGTCGCAGAACATATGAGATGTTCCGAGAAATTGGGATTTCAGACTAGTGCCCACGTCAAGAGGTATGAGACCTCTGACAAGTTTCTTAAGCCTGCAGACTAAGGGAGAAAAGCTCAATCGTTGAGCATGTGCTCAGATTGTCTGAGTGCCACAATCGCTTGAATCGAGTGGGAGTTAATCTTCCAGATGAGATAGTGATGGTTCTCCATAGTCACTGCCACCAAGCTATTAGAGCTTCGTGATGAACTATAACATATCAGGGATAGATATGATGATCCTTGAGCTATTCGCGATGTTTGACACCGCGAAAGTAGAAATCAAATAGGAGCATCAATTGTTGATGGTTAGTAAAACCACTAGTTTCAAGAAGGGCAAGGGCAAAAGGGATACTTCATGAAACAGCAAATCATTTGCTGCTCTAGTGGAGAATCCCAAGGTTAAACCCAAACCCGAGACTAAGTGCTCCTGTAATGAGGGGAACGGTCACTGAAGCAGAACTACCCTAGATACTTGGTAGATGAGAAGGCAGGCAAGGTCGACAGAAGTATATTGGATATACATTATATGAATGTGTACTTTACTAGTACTCCTAGCAGCATCATGGTATTAGATACCGGTTCGGTTGCTAAGTGTTAGTAACTCGAAATAAAAGCTGCGGAATAAACGAAGACTAGCTAAAGGTGAGATGACGATATATGTTGGAAGTGTTTCCAAGGTTGATGTGATCAAGCGTCGCATGCTCCCTCTACCATCGAGATTGGTGTTAAACCTAAATAATTGTTATTTGGTGTTTGCGTTGAGCATAAACATGATTGGATTATGTTTATCGCAATACGGTTATTCATTTAAGGAGAATAATGGTTACTCTGTTTATTTGAATAATACCTTCAATGGTCTGGCACCTAAAATGAATCTCGATCGCAGTGATACACATGTTCGTGCCAAAAGATATAAAATAGTAATGATAGTACCACATACTTGTGGCACTGCCATTTGAGTCATATTGGTATAGAACGCATGAAGAAGCTCCATGTAGATGGATCTTTGGACTCACTCGTTTTTGAAAAGATTGAGACATGCGAACCATGTCTATTGGTATATATGCATGAAGAAACTCCATGCAGATGGATAGTTTGGACTCACTTGATTATTGAATCACTTGAGACATGTAAATCATACCACATGGGCAAGATGACTGAAAGGCCTCATTTTCAGTAAGATGGAACAAGAGAGCAACTTGTTGGAAGTAATACATTTTGATGTATGCAGTCCAATGAGTGCTGAGGCATGCAGTGGATATCGATATGTTCTTACTTCACAGATGATTTGAGTAGATGCTGAGTGTATTTACTTGATGAAACACAAGTCTGAATTATTGAAAGGTTCAAGTAATTTCAGAGTGAAGTTGAAGATCGTCGTGACAAGAGGATAAAATGTCTGTGATATGATCACAGAGATGAGTATCTGAGTTACGAGTTTGGCACACAATTAAGAAATTGTGGAAATTGTTTCACGACTAATACCGCTTGGAGCACCATAGTGTGATGGTGTGTCCGAACATCATAACTGCACCCTATTGGATATGGTGCATACCATGATGTCTCTTTACCACTATCGTTTATGGGTTAGGCATTAGAGACAACCACATTCACTTTAAATAGGGCACCACGCAATTCCGTTGAGACGACACCGTTTAGAGAAACCTAAGTTGTCGTTTCTTAAAAGTTTGGGGCTGCGACGCTTATGTGAAAAAGTTTCAGGCTGATAAGCTCAAACCCAAAGCGGATAAATGCATCTTCATAGAATACCCAAAACAGTTGGGTATACCTCCTATTTCAGATCTGGAAGCAAAAGTAATTGCTTCTAGAAACGGGTCCTTTCTCGAGGAAAAGTTTCTCTCGAAAGAATTGAGTGGGAGGATGGTGGAGACTTGATGAGGTAATTGAACCATAACTTCAACTAGTGTGTAGCAGGGCACAGGAAGTTGTTCCTGTGGCACCTACACCAATTGAAGTGGAAGCTTATGATAGTGATCATGAAACTTCGGATCAAGTCACTACCAAACCTCGTAGGTCGATAAGGATGCGTACTACTTCAGAGTGGAACGTAATCCTGTCTTGGAAGTCATGTTGCTAGACAACAATGAACCTACGAGCTATGGAGAAGCGATGGTGGGCCCGGATTCCGACGAATGGCTCGAGGCCATGAAATCCGAGAGAGGATCCATAGACTTTGGTGAACTTGCCCGATGAACGGCAAGCCATTGAGATAAATGGATCTTTAAGAAGAAGACGGACGTGGACGGTAATGTTACCGTCTATGAAGCTCGACTTGTGGCAAAGAGTATTTTCACAAGTTCAAGGAGTTGACTACGATGAGATTTTCTCATCCGTAGCGATGCTTAAGTCCGTCGGAATCATGTTAGCATTAGCTGCATTTATGAAATCTGGCAGATGGATGTCAAAAACAAGTTTCCTTACCAGTTTTCGTAAGGAAAGGTTGTATGTGATACAATCAGAAAGGTTTTGTCGATCCTAAGGATGCTGAAAGGTATGCTAGCTCCAGCGATCCTTCCATGGATTAGAGAAAGCATCTCGGAGTCAGAATATACGCTTTGATGGAGTGATCAAAGTTTTTGGGTTTATACAAAGTTTGTTAGAAACTTGTATTTACAATAAAGTGAGTGGGAGCGCTACAACATTTCTGATAAGTATATGTGAATGACATATTGTTGATCCGAAATGATGTAAAATTTCTGGAAAGCATAAAGGGTTGTTTGAAAGGAGTTTTTCAAAGGAAGACCTGGATAAAGCTGCTTACATATAGGGCATCAAGATCTATAGAGATAGATCAAGACGCCTGATGATACTTTCAAAGAACACACACCTTGACATGATTTTGAAAGAGTTCAAAATAGATCAGCAAAGAAGGAGTTCTTGGCTGTGTTACAAGGTGTGAGTATTGAGTAAGACACAAGACCTGACCACAGCAGACGAGAGAGAAAGGACGAAGGTCGTCCCCTATGCTTTAGACGTAGGCTCTACAGTATGCTATGCTGTGTACCGCACATGAAGTGTGCCTTGCCATGAGTTGGTCAAGGGGTACAATAGTGATCCGGGAATGGATCACATGACAGCGGTCGAACTTATCCTTAGTATCTAGTGGACCAAGGAATTTTCTCGATTATGGAGGTGTAAAGGAGTTCGTCGTAAAGGGTTACGTCGATGCGAACTTTGACACTAATCCGGATGACTCTGAGTAGTAAACCGGATTCGTATAGTAGAGCAGTTATTTGAAATGGCTCCAAGTAGCGCGTGGTAGCATCCACAAGATGACATAGATATTCGTAAAGCACACACGGATCTGAAAGGTTCAGACCCGTTGACTAATAACCTCTCTCACAAGCATAACATGATCAAACCAGAACTCATTGAGTGTTAATCACATAGTGATGTGAACTAGATTGTTGACTCTAGTAAACTCTTTGGATGTTGGTCACATGATGATGTGACCAGTGAGTGTTAATCACATGGTGATGTGAACTAGATTATTGACTCTAGTGCAAGTGGGAGACTGTTGGAAATATGCCCTAGAGGCAATAATAAATTGGTTATTATTATATTTCCTTGTTCATGATAATCGTTTATTTATCCATGCTAAAATTGTATTGATAGGAAACTCAGATACATGTGTGGATACATAGACAACACCATGTCCCTAGTAAGCCTCTAGTTGACTAGCTCGTTGATCAATAGATGGTTACGGTTTCCTGACCATGGACATTGGATGTCATTGATAACGGGATCACATCATTAGGAGAATGATGTGATGGACAAGACCCAATCCTAAGCCTAGCACAAGATCGTGTAGTTCGTTTGCTAAGAGCTTTTCTAATGTCAAGTATCATTTCCTTAGACCATGAGATTGTGCAACTTCCGGATACCGTAGGAATGCTTTGGGTGTACCAAACGTCACAACGTAACTGGGTGACTATAAAGGTGCACTACAGGTATCTCCGAAAGTGTCTGTTGGGTTGGCACGAATCGAGACTGGGATTTGTCACTCCGTGTAAACGGAGAGGTATCTCTGGGCCCACTCAGTAGGACATCATCATTATGTGCACAATGTGACCAAGGAGTTGATCACGGGATGATGTATTACGGAACGAGTAAAGAGACTTGCCGGTAACGAGATTGAACAAGGTATCGGGATACCGATGATCGAATCTCGGGCAAGTAACATACCGGTTGACAAAGGGAATTGTATACGGGATTGATTGAATCCCCGACATCGTGGTTCATCCGATGAGATCATCGTGGAACATGTGGGAGCCAACATGGGTATCCAGATCCCGTTGTTGGTTATTGACCGGAGAACGTCTCGGTCATGTCTGCATGGTTCCCGAACCCGTAGGGTCTACACACTTAAGGTTCGATGACGCTAGGGTTATAGGGAATAGATATATGTGGTTACCGAATGTTGTTCGGAGTCCCGGATGAGATCCCGGACGTCACGAGGAGTTCCGGAATGGTCTGGAGTTAAAGATTTATATATGGGAAGTCCTGTTTTGGTCACCGGAAAAGTTTCGGGTGCTATCGGTAACGTACCGGGACCACCGGGAGGGTCCCGGGGGTCCACAAGGTGGGGCCACCGGCCCCAGAGGGCTGCGTGGGCCAAGTGTGGGAAGGGACCAGCCCCTAGGTGGGCTGGTGCGCCTCCCACAAGGGGCCCAGGGCTCAGGAAAGGGGGGAAGGGGGGAAACCCTAGGCTCATATGGGCCTAAGGCCCACCTAGTGGTGCGCCCCCCCCCCCCTCTCTCCCCCCTTGGCCGCCCCCCTAGATGGATCTAGGGCTGGCCGCACCCCTTGGGGGGGTAACCCTAGATGGGGGTGCAGCCCCTCCCCCTCCCCTATATATATTGGGGGTTTTGGAGCTGCCAAAGACACGGGACTTCCTCTCTCTTTGGTGCAGCCCTACCCCTCTCCCTCCTCGTCTCTCGCAGTGCTTGGCGAAGCCCTGCTGGAGTGCCACGCTCCTCCATCACCACCATGCCGTTGTGCTGCTGCTGGACGGAGTCTTCCCCAACCTCTCCCTCTCTCCTTGCTGGATCAAGGCGTGGGAGACGTCACCGGGTTGCACGTGTGTTGAACGCGGAGGCGCCGTGGTTCGGTGCTTAGATCGGAATCAACCGCGATCTGAATCGCTACGAGTACGACTCCTCCATCCGCGTTCTTGCAACGCTTCCACATCGCGATCTACAATGGTATGTAGATGCACTCCCCTTCCCCTCGATGCTAGATTACTCCATAGATTGATCTTGGTGATGCGTAGAAAATTTTGAATTTCTGCTACGTTCCCCAACAAAAAGTGCTCCTGCCCAAGTTCCGCCTCGAGACAGCGGTGCTTCGTCCCGAAAGTCCCACTCTGATTTTTTAGGTCAAAATGACCTATATACCAGAAGATGGGCACCGGAGGTGGGCCGAGGAGGGCACAACCCACCAGGGCGCGCCTGGGGGCCCTGGCGCGCCCAGGTGGGTTGTCACCACCTGGTGGGGCTCCTCTGGTAGTTATTTGCTCCAATATTTCTTAAATAATCTATAAAAATTCTCCGTGAAGTTTCAGCTTATTTGGAGATGTGCAGAATAGGTAACTCTGACGTAGCTTTTTCAGGTCCAGAATTCCAGCTGCTGGCATTTTCCCTTGTTGTGTAAACCTTGCATATTATGAGAGAAAATGCATTAGAAATACTCTAAAAATCATTATTATACATAAAAACATTATAAATATCAGTAGGAAAACATGATGCAAAATGAACGTATCAACTCCCCCAAGCTTAGACCTCGCTTGTCCTCAAGCGAAAAACCGAAACCGAAAAAATGTCCACATGCTTAGAGAGAGAGGTGTTGATAAAAATAAAATACGAACATAGAAGCATCATGCATATTATTATAACAGCAACAAACTTTGACATAAAGCTTTATCACACAACTTTTATCATTTAACTTCTCATGAACAAGTAACAATTCATCACAACATTGAAGTATAAGGCATAAACTCTACTGGAAACCAACAAACTATGTTCTCAGTCAACTTTGCAACTACAATTCATCATCTTTTCAGGAATGATCACGTATCGGAGCCTTTAGGTAAGTCCACATACTCAACAATTATTTATTCTTCTATGATTGCTAACACTCACCGCATACCCATGAACAAAAAGTTTCAGCCAGACACATAGAAAGATAGGGGCTTATAGTTTCCCTCCCAACATATTCACCTCAAGAGTGATGTCAACAATAATAACTCAAGTCCACTCATATCCAACTGGATATATGTGCCTAGATCTTTCCTCACCACATGATGCTTGCAAAAAGAGAAAATAAAAGGGAATAGGGAGGAATACTTTGACTCTAACATAAAAGTAAATGCATTAAAGTAAAAGACAGGCCCTTCGCAGAGGGAACCAGAGGTTATCATGCGCTTATTTGTTTGTATGCCAAATCCCTTAATGCAAAAGAACGTCACGTTACATTGCCCCTTATGATAGCAACCTTTATTATGCAGTCTGTCGCTTTTATTATTTTGCCATCACAAGTTCGTACAATGCTCAATTTTCTCTTACACTAAATGATCCAACACATTCAGAAGCAATTTTTATTGCCTTAATGCATCGATGGCAACTTACTTGAAGGATCTTACTCAATGCATAGGTAGGTATGGTGGACTCTCGAGATAAGATTTTGGGTTAAGGGTTTTTGGATGCACAAATAGTATCTCTACTTAGTGCGGAATTTTTGACTAGCAAAGATATTGAGCAAGTATCACATGTTGAAGGATCTATAACAATATAATTTCTATGTGAATATGAACAAACATAAATCATTACGTTGCCTTTCTTGTCCAACGTCAACAAATTTGACACAAAATATTCTTTATGAACTTGTCATAACTTTCGCTTCCGAGCTTTGATTCGCACTATCCTTATATTCATTTTGATATTTCCAAAGGGCTAATCCGATGGGGAACTTCAATCTCAAATTTGATTTCATCATTCTTTATGATCCTACCACTTTTAAGCATGCATCAATATACATCGATGGAATCCAGAGGCACTGTTCATTCAATCAGTTTATGCTTAGTTGGGAGCTCTTTGGATTAGGCACGCCAGTTATGACGGTGACACAACTTCACGGGCACATCTTTGATGAGATCAAGGCGTGGAAAGAAGCTGGTTTGGGTGTTGGCGTACTCCATAGATTTGTGAGAGAGTAGACTTAAGATTTAGGTGTTGGTGTGGGTTGTAATCTTGTGGGGATGTTCGCATCCTACATAAGTTCTTGTATAAATGTTTTTCTGCCTTCTAGTACAAAAGTAAGGTATGCCACTGGCATACTCTCGAAAAAAAAAAGGATTAGGCACGTCTCTCCTTCTCCTGCTCTGCGCCGCTACTCCGTCCAAAGCAAATCCCCCAATGGCCGAGCCGGCGGCGGCGCCTACCGGAATCGACCCGCGCAGCGGCTTCTGCGCGGCCACGCGGACCTTCCACAGCGTGCGCTCCAGCTCAGCGGACGCGCTGCCGCCGGAGTCACTCCCGATCACGGCCGCGGCCTACGCCTTCTCGCTCCTCGCCTCCCCGCTCCCCGACCGCCCCGCGCTCGTCGACGCGGCCACAGGCATTGCCGTCTCCTACCCATTCATCATCGCCTCTGTCCGCTCCCTCGCCGGCGGCCTCTGGTCCTCCCTCGGCCTCCGCCCCGGGGACGTGGCCCTGGTCGTCGCGCCCTCGCGCCTCGAGGTCCCCGTGCTCCACTTCGCGCTCATGTCCATCGGCGCCGTCGTGTCCCCCGCCAACCCGGCCTCCACCCCCGAGGAGTACGCGCACCAGGTCGCCCTCTCCAGGCCCGTCGTCGCGTTCGCCGCCCCCGAGGTGGCCGACAAGCTGCCCGCCCACGTCAGTTGCGTGGTCCTCGGGTCGGATGCGTACGAGAGTCTCTCCTCTGCAGGCGCGGAGGCAGCTCCTCCACCGGTGGCGGTGAAGCAGTCGGACACCGCGGCCGTGCTCTACTCGTCGGGAACGACCGGCCGGGTGAAGGCCGTCGCCATCACGCACCGCAACCTCATCGCACTGATGTGCACGCACGCCGAGAACCGGAAGAGGGCAGCCGCGGAGGCCACCGATGCGGGCAAGGAGCCGCCGCCGCCGGCCGTCACGCTGCTCCCGCTCCCCCTGTTCCACGTCTTCGGGTTCATGATGGTCCTGCGCTCCGTGTCCATGGGGGACACGGCCGTGCTCATGGAGCGCTTCGACTTCGGCGCCGTGCTGCGCGCGATAGAGCGGTACCGCGTCACGCTGCTGCCCGCGGCGCCGCCCGTCCTGGTGGCCATGATCAAGTCCGAGGAGGCGCGCCGCCACGACCTCTCGTCGCTCCTCGTCATCGCCGTCGGCGGCGCGCCCCTTGGCCGCGAGGTCGCCGAGCGCTTCGCGGCTGTCTTCCCCAGCGTCCAGATTGTTCAGGTTAAGCATCAGATTCCATGCAGGCTGCAGAATACTACTGAATCTTTCTGTGCGCAATGAAGATTGTTCTTTCTGATCTGTGTGCAATGATTCCGTCGATTCATATTACAGGGCTATGGTCTGACGGAATCATCTGGCGCTGTCGCCGGGACGGTAAGGCCGGAGGAGTCCATGAAGTACGGCTCCGCCGGCAAGCTGGGGTCGCGCCTGCAGGCGAAGATAGTCGATCCGACCACCGGCGAGGCGCTCGGGCCGGGCCAGCGCGGCGAGCTCTGGATTAGGGGCCCACTCGTCATGAAAGGTGAACATTGCGCAGCAGTAACTTATCATTGCTCTGACCATTAAGCATGTGCATACTACTACTTGTTTAGACTGTGCACGTGAAAATTTAATATGATTGCGTTGATAGCGATGTTGATTGATGATGATTCGTCGCCTAAAACCTTTTATAAATCTATTATTTGTGTCGTGGTTTGATTCCCTTTGTGATGTGCTTGTCCCAGCACTTATCATGTGAAAGCTGTGTATATCCATAGCAATGTGATGGCGATGTGAGATGCCTTCTTTTTTATAGAGACATGACTTTTCGTTAATGACGACTTTTGTGTTAATTGATGTAGTTACCGATATTTATCCAACGAAGTACTAGTACCAAATTCGATAAATCTTTAAACCTGGCAGCAACGCAGGGATGCTCGTTCTCCTGCTTAATAGATTAGGATCGTACCACTGTTGCTTTTGTCCTAGTATTATTGGGCCCTCACAATATCAATGTAGTTTTAATAAGCTTATGGAGACAAGAATCACAATACAAGCGATCTGAACATTGTTGCTTTTGCCCTATTTATTATTATCGGGGCCTCACTGACTCACCGGTGGTGTTTTTTTTCTTCAGGTTATGTCGGGGATGACAAAGCAACTGCAGAAACAGTGGACTCACAAGGCTGGCTGAAAACTGGCGACCTTTGCTACTTCAATGAAGATGGATTTCTCTACATTGTTGATCGTTTGAAGGAGTTGATTAAGTACAAAGGATACCAGGTACGATTATACTATTATCGTTGGAGAATTTTTGCCTCGCAAGATTCTGTCTGCGCGATACTGATATACTACACCTTATCTCAGGTGCCTCCAGCTGAACTGGAGCATATTCTACAATCACATCCTGGAATCGCTGATGCCGCAGTTATCGGGTAAGTACAACCTTTAGTATGAACTGCAGTAAACTTGGGGAAAAATTCCAATGAATCATACAGTATATTCCTAGAAATATGGTATGATGCTCTGTTCAGCATGTGGCAGTATATAAGATGCCCCCTCATATGCACTATGCAGATATCCAGATGAAGATGCTGGGCAACTGCCAATGGCTTTTATAGTGAGGCAACCAGGTTCAAACCTTACTAGGCAACAAGTCATAGATTACGTGGCTAAACATGTAAGTTTCTCCTTCTCCTTATCTTAATGCCGCTTTCTACCACATAGTTCAATGCTGAGTTAAGACTGTCGGTCATAGTCAGCTTTATTTTACTTTTTGGCAAGCAAGCTGAGCACCATGATTGCAAGTTGAGATAGGTCCTAGTAATGTTTTGGTATTGTTAGTGACACTGTCTCTCTGCCTATTAAGGCGTTTTAACATTTTTTTCCGAACTGCAACACTGAAATAGTATGTAGCATGTTGTTGCAAAAGCTATAGAGGACTGGTGGTGGGATCATCAAATTGTATCACTGCGTGCCAAACGAAGCCACATGTCAACACACGAGCGAATTCTACATGTGTGGTATGCACACAACACATTTAGCAACACGAAATTGTAGTTGATTTGAAGATACCCACATCAATAGTAACAAAAAAGAATGCATCAATGCACCTTTATGTATGCAGCATATGCTTTCTGACAATGCATTGCCACTTACTAGACACTAAAAGCACATCTAAATGTTTATCGTTTGACAGGTTGCGCCCTACAAGAAAGTCCGCCGAGTGGCTTTCGTCAATGCAATACCGAAATCGCCTGCGGGAAAGATCTTGCGGCGCGAGCTTGTGCAGCAGGCCTTGTCCATGGGTGCCTCCAAGCTTTGAGTGGTAGTTATTCGCTGTGCAGATGTAGACGATTTCTTTTGTTATAGGGACATAAACCGGAGGTATGACACTGTTCTTGCCCAAAAATGAACCTCAAATGCTCACCCTGTTTCCCTGTAAACACCGTGTAGCCCTTGGGACGAAATGTAAATTTTTTGAGTGAAGAGGGTGCAAGGATCGTTCATTCGTGCAGAGTCTGATAAAAAATGGCTCTTGTAAGGATGGTTGAAAAGCTATTGCTATTGATGAATTCACTCAGCTTTGTCCTCCATGACATTTGTATCTTACGTTATTAAACAGCAAACCTTTGCCCTTGGCATCTGCTGGAAATGAGAACGAACAAGTGAAAGCTCCGTAAATGGTAAATCTGGAAAGGCTAATTACTCCCTCCGTCTTAAAATATGTGTCTCAACTTTGTATTATACATATTAGGACAGAGAGATACTTGTTTTGACTCAAACTGTGATTGTTTCTAATCTCATAATTTTTTCAGCGACGTAGCACGTACCCTTTGCCTACTATGAAAGCTTCAAAATTCGGTGGAATTTTTCAAATTTTCGCCGTATTCATATATCCACTGTCGAGTTAGGAGCATCCATGTAGTTTTTTCTTTTCTACTTATTTACAGCTGGAGCGGCCATTTTAGTTACTGCCTTCGGGCCAGTTCTTTTGAGGTGTCCTATGGAAATAAGCTCATGTGAAATAAGCTTCAGATGAGCTCCTATGAAAATAGGCTTCAGATAATAAGCTAGCAAGTTCTTTTTGGTGCATGTTTTTTCAGCTTACTTGTGGTATGGTCAGTGAAAAGTCCATAATGCCATTGGACTATATTGTTGTTCTAATTAAACAAATCAAATGAAAACATCATAAATCAGCAGCTACATACTTCCTTGGAACTTTAGCAGGCCCCCGCTCGCGTCGCTCTCCAGGGGAGCGGCCCGAGCGTACCCTAGCGCCGCCGCCGCCACCCCACCCGCTCCTCCCCGCCGCCCTTGGGCGTCGCTGCCGGGCAAAGCCCGCGTAGCAGCCGGCGACGACGGGCCTCTATCGCGCAGATGCGTTCCGGGACCGGCCCTGGATGGCGCGGCGCGCTCGGTGAGACTGGGCGCCGGGGCGGCGGTGGCGGCTGCGGTGGCCGCGTGGGCGGCTCGGCGGTCGGTACTCTGCGCGCGCCTTCACCCCCGCTCGGGATGGTGGTGGTCCAGGCAACGGGTCCCACGGCGGCGGCTGCTCCTCCGGCGGTGTGACGGCTGGGCGGCGCGGCGAGTTGGCGCGGCTACGGCGGCGGCCTCGCGACGTCCAGAGGTGGGTCGAGGCTAGGCGGCTGCAGTGGCTCCATCTCGCTCGTGCGGCTCCGGCTTCCGGCGATTCAGATATGGTGCGGCTCGGCTGTAGCCTTCTGGCGGCGGCTTTGGCTGTCCTCCGGGCCACCGAGGCAAGGCTTGCGGTGAGGTCGCAGTTTGGTCAGGCCTTCCCTTGCCTCCAACTCTGCGATGTGGGTTCCATGCCGTCGGGCCTGGTCGGCCTACTGCCGACGGTGAAGACGATGACATGGCGGTTCTTGGACTCCAGGGCGGCGGCCTCGGGTGTGGTGGTGGCGGCTTCGGCCAGGGGGTGGTGCGTGTCTGGTCGCGGTGGATCGTGGGATCCCGTGGCCAGAGTGGGGTCGGCCTCGGAAGGGTGGTGGTTAGTGGCGGCAGTCGGTGGTGGCAGGTGTTCGGCACATCTTCGGAAGAAATCCTTGCTTCGGTCTTCACTGGAGTCAGCGACGGCGATGCCTGCGGGTGCCGTGATCTTTCTTGAAAGCGTCGTCGTGGAGGTGCTCCTCCTCCACATGGCTTTGGCTCCGGAGGGAAACCTCAGATCCGCTGGATCGGGCGATGGAGGCGTCTACGCGTCTTTCTCCTCCTTGGGGGTATCGCCTCGGAGCCGGCTACAACTGAGAGGTTGGTGGATGATGGCATCTTTGTCGTCGATGATGGCATCTTTGCTGTCGATGATGGCATCTTTGTCGTCGATGGCGGCATCTTCGCCGCGTGGTTTGCTGAGGCAGGGCGCTGGTTTCTGTTTGGCAACGATGATGGTGTCGAGAGAAGCTTGGGTCGTGGCGTGGTCTTCGGTAGTCGGTTCTTCCCGGCGTGTCTGAGGTGCTCTTCCGTGGTTGCTTGGTTGCTTTGAAGTCGGAGCTGCGTTGGAGCGAGTCCAGGTGGTGACGATGACAGACATTCGGTAGTCGTGTGCGGAGGCACGGTCGGCGCAAGTCCTGCATATTTCCCTTGTGTTGCTCGTCGTCAAAGTCGGAGCTATCGGTTGCTTGCGCGTGAGGCCATCCGTTGGCACATGCCATCGTGGCTTCTGTTCCATGTCGGTGGCCAGGTTGGCCGGTGGTGCCCATGTCATGTGGGTTGTGTTGTATCAGTTTTAGCATGATTTTTGTCAATTAACCGGGCAATTCTCTTCTTCTTAATCAACAAAAATGGCAAGTCTTTTGCCTCGTTTCAAAAAAAATAACAACAGCTACATAGCAAATGGACGCAGCTTCAGTACCTTAAAGGCACATGCCTTTGGGTCCTTGAGCATAGGCACAAAGGCATGTGCCTAAGGCACCGAAGCGCAGTCCATAGCAAATCTACATGATTTTTTTGCAAAGAAACAGAGGATGTTCCTCACCTTGCAGACGAGCTCATGCTCGGGCTCTAGGCCTCGGACTGTGAGGAGGGGAGGGGGAACGGGGCTCCGTCCGCCGGACTGGTGCGTCGGCCAGAGTGGGGGCCGCGTCCGCCGGAGTTGTGCGCTAGCTGGACTGCTGCTGGAGATGGGGGCGGCGGCCTGAGGGGTCGAGGCATAGAGAGGAGCAGCGGCGGGAGATGGGGGGCTACCCGTCGGCCATGTCGCTGGAGATGGCCGCGGCGGGGAGCAGCTGAGCCGGGGACTGGCCCTTACTGCTGGAGCTTCCAGCCTCTGAGGCACCTGCCTTCTAAGGCCTTGTGCAATGGGAGATGCTTAGAGGGATGCTTAGAAAAATAAACCGAGATTTTCTGAAGCACCGGTGCCTATTTTTACAGGAGAGACGCTTAATTAAGCGTCTACCCTATACAAATAAGCACCGGTGTTTAAGGAAAGTCTGGTTTATTTCTCTAAGCATCTCCCATTGTACACGGCCTAAGGTAGAAGGCGTACTTATCGCAGGCGCCATCGCTCAACTCCCATCGGCCCAACTGTTTTTTCGTACTCGTGTCCGCGTTCTAAACCCACAACCCCCTCCTGCAAACCGCGGCAGCCTGCGCGGCCACAACCGAGGCCACGATGCCGTCGATCGCCGGCGGCCTCTTCTCCGCGGGCAGGGGCATCTCCTGGCTGCGCCTCCGCCGCCTCCAGCGCCCGCTCCTCTCGTCCCTCTCCGCCGGCGGCGGCAGCGACGCGCCGCATCTGCCCGTGGTCATCGTCGGGGCCGGGCCCGTCGGGCTCGCCCTCTCCTTCCTCCTCGCCAAATTCGGTAAGCGCCGCCAACCTCCACCAGCTATGCTCTGCTTCTTGCTTCGCTAGGCTCCACCATCGAGTGGGAGGCGAGGATTTGTCTGTGAGCACTGCAAAGTCGCCCTTGAGGTGTAGTAGTAGTAGTACTAATCAGGTGTGCAGTGGATCAATCGGAATCCAGCTGATGAATTTGACAGTTCGTTTCGTTGTAACCTCGCAGGCATCAAATGCACGGTCCTAGAGAGAAGCATGGAGTTCACTCGGCACCCCCGAGCGCATTTCATCAACAACCGCACCATGGAGGTGTGTCGTCTGTCGAATGCACCCCAACATTGCCAATTCCGCCTTCTGTGTGTACCGTGGATGGTGATTTAATAGGTGGGGTGTTGTTGTCAGATCTTCCGCAAGTTCGACGGCCTGGCCGGGGACATCGAGAGGGCTCAGCCGCCGGTGGATCTGTGGAGGAAGTTCATATACTGTACATCGCTCTCCGGATCCATTCTCGGTTCGGTTGATCACATGAAGCAGGAAGGCATGTCAAGTGTGTGATGTTTTTGCATATCGCTGCATACGTCGATCGGCTGACAATTGTTTTGTGCAGATTTTGACAAGGTCGTTAGTCCTATATCGGTTGCACACTTCTCGCAGTACAAGCTAGTGGATTTGCTACTCAAGAAACTGGATGGCGTTGGCTTTCAGACGTGCTTTCCTGACGAGCTAGGTGGTAGCTCTGCTCAAGATTTGCTGCTGGAAAACAAGATACTGATGGGACACGAGTGTAGCTCCATTGAGCTGACCGATGATGGTATTTTGGTTGGAGCATCGTTTAACAATGGGGGGAGGATGCAGGAGAGGAAGCTTCACTGTGGCCTTCTTCTAGGGGCAGATGGCGCTAGAAGCAAAGTGCGTGAGTTGGCTGGTATATCTATGAAAGGTGAAAGGGACTTGCAGCAATTGGTCAGTGTTCATTTTGTGAGCAGGGATCTTGGAAAGTATTTATCTAGTGAGAGGCCTGGCATGCTGTTCTTTATTTTCAACCCTGATGCAATTGGTGTGCTGGTGGCACATGACCTGGAGCATGGGGAATTTGTGTTGCAGGTATATCAAATTAGCAGACTGTTGTGCGTCAGATGCCCTTTATGCTGAAGGAAGTAGGATGATTAGTTATCTAGCTGTTAAATTATCTTCTGTTTCATGTTCAGGTTCCATTTTATCCGCCTCAGCAGATGTTTGAGGATTTTAGTGCAAAGGTGAATATTTTTCTCAATTTCTAGTTTTTGGCATTTCCCACCTCATTCACCTGTGAACGTCTACTAAAAATTATCTCGGCACCCAGTCTGTATAGCCTTGTCTTTGTGAAATGCTTGTTCTGTGAAATTCTTTCAAGAAGTTATTTGCAGTCCTTACAGTTCTGAAATACTTGTTATGTAGATTTCTAGTCTGCAGAGTAAATTTTATGCCAATATTTACCAGCCTCCTTACTCTTTTCCTCCGTATGTATTTCCCCTTTGGTTCTAGGTGTGCGAGCAAATTATTGTCAAATTGGTTGGATGGGAGCCAGCAGATATTCAGGTTTTAGACATAAAACCATGGGCAATGCATGCTGAAGTTGCAGAGAAGTATGTTGGCTGCGACAATCGTGTAATCCTAGTTGGTGATGCTGCTCACCGCTTTCCTCCTGCTGGTGGTTTTGGTTAGTAGTTATTTTCAAATTTGATACTGCAATATTACCATGTTGAGCTCTTTATTATGTGTCTGAAGTTCAAATGTATAAAGAAATGTGAACTTCCTGATTTCTTTTCGCAGGAATGAACACTGGTGTTCAGGATGCACATAATTTGGCTTGGAAATTGTGTTTACTTCTGAATGGCATCGCTGACCCATCAATTATACAAACTTATGAGTCAGAGCGTAAACCTGTTAGATTCTTCTTGCATGCCTTCTGTTCGTTCAATGTTAACATCTCTGCTACAAATATACTGAAATAGCATTCATGCTTCTTTATGACAGGTTGCCACTTTTAACACAGAACTTAGTTTGGAAAACTTCAAGGCAGCAATGTCTATTCCTGCTACCCTTGGCCTTGATCCAACAATTGCAAACTCAGGTAAAGTACCCTGCTCCTGCAAGAAGGCTGTGCACAATTTATTGCTATTCTCTTTGAAAAGTAAATATTGACAACATGTACAACTATGGTTAAGTTACAGTTGAATGTTTGTAACTTGCCCCTTATACGCATCCCTCACATGTTTCTATCAGTGCACAGAGTAATCAACAGCAGCCTAGGATCAATCATTCCAAGAAATTTACAGAAGGTGGTTCTGGAAGGATTATTTTCCATTGGTCGGACACAAGTCTCGGACTACATTTTGAGTGAGAACAATCCCCTTGGATCCTTGAGACTGGCAAGATTGAGAAGTATTCTTGATGAAGGAAAAAGTCTACAGCTGCAGTTCCCTGCAGAGGATCTTGGCTTCCGGTTAGCCTCCTTACTGTGAATGATTCTTCAAAAGAACTTTAGAATTTATCTTCCTTTTCAGTTTAGTTGATGGAATACATGAGTAGATCCCTTCGGGCAATAATGCTATATTCTCACCAAGTATAATCAAATAGGCAAGTTTCTGACCTAGATCTAATCTGTGCACTTTCAGCTATGGAAAAGGAGCCCTAGTTGCTGAAGATTGTGCTGAGAGCACTTATCAAGCAGAAGACCTGAAGCATTCTAAGAGGTCATCAGGAGAGTACATCCCTTCTGCTAAGGTTGGTTCACGGCTACCACACATGCTGGTGAGACCACTGTCCGCTTCGAGTGAGGTTCGACCCTTTGACACCTAATTGACAGCACATTCTTTTTTAGCCATTCCTGTACCTTCGTGTAAACCGTGTGCGTGATGACTCCTTACAGGGCGTGTTCTCAACACTGGACCTAGTAAGTGGGGATAAAATTGAGTTTGTTATCATCATCGCACCACTGAAAGAGTCATATAAGCTTGCCCAGGCTATGCTGAGGATAGCAGATGAATTCGAGCTATCATCCAAAGTTTGTGTCATGTGGCCACAAGGTTCAAGGGACGTGGAAGCGAAAGGGAGCATATCTGAGTTGGCACCCTGGACAAACTATGTCGATGTCGAGGAAATACCAAGGGCAACTGTGAACTCATCATGGTGGGAGATGTATCAGGTAAGTAACAGAAGTGTTATTTTGGTTAGGCCTGATGAGCACATAGCATGGAGAACAGAACCTGACATGGTGAGAGATGCTTATTCAGACGTTAGGAGAGTCTTTTCTCAGATTTTGAGTTTAAATAGGCCCCAGGTGTAAGAATGCCCAGATATACATTCAGTAACTGACTGGGTTCCAGTGCCAAACTTAGAACTTCGGCCACTAGACGTGGACATTAACCGTTCCATGCTGCATTATTTGCATGTACATGACCGTCAGGTTTGTTTCTTGATATCTTCTCACACATGTTGGTTACATTATCATACATTTGACATGAACTTCCCGGAGATGTTACATCAATGTGAATAAAATTATCTTTGTTCCATCAGGCTTTAGATATGTTGGCTGTCCAGCTTCATGTACAAATCAACAGGGAGTGTTTGGACCAAGTGTTTTTGTTGTGATTTGTTTGTTACACTGTACACTGAACCCCAAGAATCGGGATACAGATCCATATCTAACCCCCAAAAAAGGTTAGTTTTATTATGCACTAAACCCCATGAATTCTAACCCGAGCCATCCCTATCTAAACAGGCGTAAAGAACAAAATTAGCGAGACATTATAACTAGTGACGCATCCACTTTCTAGCTTTCACCAGAGCAATGAAGTTATCGAATAGATATTCTGTACATCAAGCCTGAGAACATCACCTGAACATACAATTAGGTGCTATCAAAACTTGATTCTCAACAGCACTACAGCACAACATTACACATCGAACCGATACCTAAGTCACAGAAACACCAGAGAAGCTTCTTCTTCTCAGGTCTCTGCAAACACTAGCAATTCTCCTGCACCTTGAGACACGGCAAGCATCATACAACACTTGTCACTGCAATGATAATTTGCCCTGCAATACCTATCATACACCCAAGCACCGCACCGGCGACAACCTGTGAGCAAAGTTGAGTGAGCGATAAGTTTTTTGGTATGATCATGGAAGGGCAAACCTCCCAGAACGGGCAATAAGCTCAGCTGGCGACCGGGCGATCGCGGTAAAAATATGGCATCGCTTTCGAACTGCCAAACTATACGAAAAATGGAGAATGAAAAGGACACTTGAGCAGACCTGGGTCGGGGTATGGCCTAAAAGTTCACGCAATGGTCTTGTTTCAGCCAAGGGATGTTCAGCCGGTAGTTCACAGACTATTTGGTTCAACACCTAAAGAATGGAGAAAATGAGGAAAAAGCTCAGCATAGTTGCAAAACTCAGAACATCAAAGCATATATAATCACAGAAATCAGAGCAGTTGTTACATACCGCTGCTTGCTTTCCAGCATGCAATCTGACACCAGAAGCATCATACATCACCTGCCAATCATCATGAATTAGCACAGAGGAATTAAGTATAAAATCTTACAGGATGCTTGCACTCAACATTTTAATGTCCAACTCATGGTAGAACTCTTATGTCCAAGAAGAGGCAACATCGTTTTTTTTCATAAACAAACAGGTGATGCGTGATGAGATGAGATGGATAACCTACCACACTTGCGAATATCGTGGATGTGGCAAAGAGGGCACTGCCGAAGCCCTCTTGGAAGCCAATGGCTACTGATAATGCTGTAACGGTCGCGGAATGCGACGACGGCATGCCACCGGAGCCGATAAGCCGCTTAGGATCCCATCTCTTCTCCTTATACCTTCATCAGTCAAGAAGTAATGCACATCAAACCTATTGCAGCAGCATTTGTCTATGAAAACTTGCTGCAACAATTAACAAGCACAGAAGTGTTCAATGGGGAATTAATCACAAAATCCATTGCTTATGTCAGATCAAGCTAACGCCCAAATTTATTGAATTTCTCGCTTGTTTTTGTCTAGTATGAATATCTTCTTTTTTGGATGATCAAGGTTAAGGGCCTCTTAATGAAAGTGAAACGAAACACGCAGTATGAGAACATGTGGATTGCAACGTTTGTTTAGATGTGTGAAGTGCAATATAGCAATGCATTCAAGCTGAAGAAATGCAAATTTCACCCCATAACAGGCACGGACCCACCAAATCTCATGCTTAATTTGAAGAGATCACGGCGATTTCTCTTATTATGCTCCCAGACCAAAAAAAAAAAAGAATCCCCTGAGATAAGATGGAAGTAAATAATTCCACAGGGAATCGCATTCTCCAGCCTAGCCTAGCATCCCCAGCGAGCAGAGCAGAGCAGAATCAGAGGATGGGAGGGAACCAGATCGGAGTGGCTCAACGATTCCCCACGCTGAGCGAGCGTAACAAGCGAGTGAAGACCAGCTTTGACCCGGGCCCGCGATTCGGCGGTCAAACACCACCAGACCACGCGCGAGGAAGGCGCTGCTATGGCCAGGGGAGGAGGAAGCAGAAGGCCAAATGGGGAGGAGGAGGAGTGAATGATTGATTGATTGGTTTACCTGGTGAGGAAGAACTTGATGGACTGCGCGATGGCGAAGCCGAGCAGCGCGGCGACGAGGGGGAAGTTGTGGAAGACGGCGAGGTAGGAGAACCCCGGGGCGGCCGCGGCGGCCGGCGGCGACGAGGAGGCGGCGGCGCCATCACCACCACCACCGTCCCCCATGGCTGGTTTCTTTCCTCCCGGACGGACGGTCGGTCGGACGGCCGGCTATTCCCGGTATAGAGCGTTTACTTATAGCGATTCCCCTGTATACTCGCAGCACTAAATTTATAGCCTTCCCTCCCTCCCTCCCTCCTACTATTCCAAAAAGTTATGTGCGCCAATGGGCGGCGATTCACCCTACTTATACTTCTCTTTCCCCCCTATCTCGCTCTAGAAAAAAGAGGAAACTATTATAACTCTCTTGGATCCCCTCTCTCTCTCTCTCCTAATTAAACTTGCTCTGCTATATTTTTGAACTGGGGAGGTGATGCTGACGCTGCCGGAGATGATTGGGGGGTCGGGGGTGGCATCGCAGGGGAAGCCGCCGCAGCTGATGCCGATGCCGATGCGATGCCGGTTGGGGGATCAGGGGTGGGGTGGAGGCGAATATGCTGGGGGCCGATCGTTGCCGCCAATTAACAAACAATCAGCTCAAGGTTTTGTCCGATTAATTAGCTCCCTGCCTTTTGTTTGGAAAAAAAAGGCAGGCAGGCGCGCTTTGCGTGACTTGGAAAATGACTCAACGGAACGGCGACGGCGACTGACCTCAGCCGACGGCGACGGTGCCAAGGTGATGATGGCCCGCCCCGCCCCAATCATGAGATCGGCAGCGTCGGCATGGCAACTGCATGAGCGGCTGCTGTGAGAGCCGGCCAGGAACGCGTGCCCCTATCTTCACTCGGTTCAGGTCCATGGCCCATGGGCACAAAACGAGTACGATGATTTGGTTGGGTCACGGGCTATGTTTTTTTTCAGGGGAAAACCAAGTTTTATTCATCATAGACCACAGAATGTGGGATACATCGTTGGTCATGGGAGTGGCCAAACCAAATGTGCCGTCCCGGACCAAGAGTAAGAGAATACTTGGCTAGTTTATGAGCCTCAACATTAACCCTACGACTTTCAAAAATAAAATTACAGTTGAAAAGAGTTGCTTGGAGCTTGACCTCCTTAATGATCGCTCCATATCTTCCTGCCGAATTGCTCTTTATGTCCATGATCACTTGCTTGCAATCCGAAGATACCACCAAGTTATGAATATGCATATCCGCCGCAAGTGATAGAGCTTCCCTCACAGCGATGGCTTCAAGTGTTGCTGGATTCTGAACACCTACTATCACCAGAGCTGAACTGCCAACGAAGTTGCCGTTGCCATCTCTACAAACAGCTGAAACGGCTCCACCTCTGCCTTGGCGTGTTGCTGCATCCACATGGATTTTATGAAAGCCCGTAGGTGGTCGCCTGGGTCTCGGCGCTCGTCCCTGCACTGGAGGTTCAGTTGGCCTCATCTCTTCCTTCCCAAAAATCATTCCTAGTTCTTCAATATACCTATTGACAAAGGAGTATGTAGCGTGAGGGCTTTGAAATATGCCTTCATGTATAGCCTTCCGACGGGCTGTCCAGATCGCCCATAATGTAACTGAAAGTTTGACAAACATTTCATGTGACAAAAGCTCCATCAATGTGAACAGCCAGTTCTTGGCGCTGGGCTCCGTGGTTGATATCAATTGTTGTGCCATCTCATCATCAACCAGGGCCCAAATGCAACGTGACATCGTACAATTGATCAGTGAATGTCTCCATGAATCTGGCGAGCCACAGATACCGCAAGCAGGGGAGTCTGTCATGTGCCTATGAGCTCTCACGTCATTTGTGGGTAGCGATTGCTTGGACAAGCGCCACAAGAACATTCTGACCTTTCCAGGCACCTTAATCTTCCACAGGTTTTTCCATGAGTTCTCCTCCACAGCCGTCCTAGAGGGACCGGCGTTACCGTCGAGCCACGCCTCTCTCCTCTGTTTAATAGTCACCAACATTCTGTATGCCGATTTCACCGTGAAATTACCCTTCTTTTCAAAGTTCCAGCTCCAGAAGTCCGGAATGTTTCTTGTACAGAGGGGGATCCCAAGAATAATTGGGACATCCATTGGCATGAACACCTCCTCCACTCGTTCTCTGATCCAGCTAGCAAAAGTAGGGTCGATGAGCTCAGAGACAAAAGTAGGGGCGTTTGGAGACACGCTGCCATAAGGACGCAGCATTTCATCACGGGGAAGCCAATTATCCGTCCAGATGTTTGTTGATTGTCCATTCCCTATGCGCTTGATCAGGCCAAGTTTCAGGGTATCCCTTCCATCTATCATGGCCCTCCAGATCTGGCTCGGGTGTGTACCCAGCTCGGCTTCCAATATGGTGCTGTTAGGGAAGTAAACTCCCTTTAATATTCGGCCGCTTAGGGAGTCTGGGTTAAGCAAGAGTCGCCATGCCTGGCGAGCTAACATAGCAAGATTAAACAGCTCAAAATCCTTGAAACCTAACCCACCCATACCTTTTGGTTGCGTCATAGAATTCCATGAAACCCAATGCGGTTTGCGCTGGCCATCTTTGCTTCCCCACCAGAACTTTCTGATCAACTTATTCAGATGCTCACATAAACCTCTGGGGAGTTTGAAACACGACATGGAAAAAACAGGGACTGCTTGAGCAACCGATTTTACTAGTACCTCTTTGTCGGCTGATGACAAAGCTTTAGCTATCCAGCCCTGTATTTTGCTCCAGAGACGATCTTTGAGATATTTAAAAGCACCATTTTTGGAACCCCCAATGTCAGATGGCATACCAAGATACTTCTCATTCAAAGTTTCGTTCTGTACATTCAGCAAGTTCTTTATGTCTTGCCTCGTACTATCTGGCACCCCTTTGCTGAAGAAGATAGATGATTTTGCATTATTAACTCGCTGCCCCGACGCTTGACAATATTGGTCCAAAACCAGGTTCACCTCATTAGCTCCCTCACCGTTTGCCTTGAAGAACAGCAGGCTGTCATCAGCGAATAGCAAATGGTTCACCGGTGGCGCTGAGGGTGCCACCTGTAGACCTTGCAAGTTGGATGACTCTCTTCTGGATTTTAATAGGCACGAAAGGCCCTCTGCTGCTATCAAGAACAAATATGGAGAGATTGGGTCCCCTTGTCTTATCCCCTTCAAACTCTTCAAGTTTCTTACCATTGAACATCATTGAAAATTTAACTGTGGTAACCAGACTCATAACGATGTCCACCCACCTATTGGTGAAGCCAAGTTTAAGCATAATCGCCCTCAGATAAGTCCATTCCAGTCTATCATAGGCTTTCATCATATCAAGCTTCAACGCACAGGACTGGTGCTTTTTTGCCTTGTTCCTCTTCATAAAGTGTAGGCACTCGTAGGCAGTGATAATGTTATCAGTTATTAACCTTCCTGGGACGAAAGCTGACTGCTCCTCAGATATGATGTCAGGCAAGACTACTTTCAGATGGTTAGCGACCACCTTAGAAGCAATCTTATATAGAACATTACACAAGCTTATAGGACGAAACTGTGTGAGTAGCGTAGGGTTTTTTACCTTCGGGATCAGAACCAAGACTGTCTCATTGATAGACTCAGCCGATTCGTGTCCTTCCACAATTTTCAACACCACATTTGTCACTTCATCCTTGCAAATTTCCCAATGTCTCTGGAAGAAGTGAACTGGAAAACCATCTGGGCCAGGTGCCTTGGTTGGAAACATCTGGAATAAAGCATTTTTGACCTCCTCTTGACTATAAGGTGCATTTAAGGCTAAGTTCATATCTGGAGTTACCTTACGAGGAACTGTCGCTAGCACCTGTTCCATGTTATGAGTACCTTCTGTAGTGTATAACTCCTTATAAAAAGCTGGTTATGGTCTCCATCTCATTAGCGTCCTCGGTTAGCTGTCCATCTAGACGCTGTAATGCTTTAATTTGATTCTTTCTTCTGCGCCTACTAGCTCTTAGATGAAAAAAATAGGTGTTTTTGTCCCCATGTACTAGCCAGTCGATTCTCGCCCGTTAGCGCCAAAGAATCTCTTCTCTGTGAAAAAGTTCGACAAGCCTATCAGTCACTTTCAACTCTGCATGGCTCGGACCTGCACGTCCTGGCATCTGTCGCATCAACTCGAGCTGCCGCTTTAGCTGGCCAATTTCCCGCCTGACGCTACCAAAATGATTGCGATCCCAGTGTGTCAAGTCATCAGCCAACCCATTCAGCTTTGCATGGATTGATTCGACCGAATCTCCCGGGATCTGTGCCCATGCACTCTCCGCTACTGCATGTAACGCCGGATCTCTTTCCACAATTCGTATTTAAAAGGGCGTGGACCCCTTCTGCATGCATGCACGTCGCGCAGCTGCAGTAGTATGGGACTGTGATCCGACGACGCCGCGCTCTTGTGCTCAACGTTGGCGTTGGGAAAAGCTGAGATAAATGAAGAATTTGCAACTCCTCTATCAAGCCGTACTCTGGTATAGGTCCCTCCCGCTACCTTTTTCTCAAAAGTCCAACTTGTGCCCGTGTATCCAATGTCAGTTAGCCCGCAGGTGTCAAGAGCGTCCTGGAATAAATCCATCTGGGCCTGACTTCTGTTTCCCACCCCGTCGTGTTCATGGGCGTAGATGACCTCATTGAAATCACCTAATGCTACCCATGGTAATGAGCTTACTCCTGTAATCCCTCGGAGCATATCCCATGTTTTATATCTCTGGTTCACCTGTGCCTCACCATAGACAAAAGTTACTCGTATCTGTGACTCAACAAGATCCTCAACAGAAACGTCAATATGGTACTCAGAGTAACCCAGAACTTCAACTTTTATTGCATCATTCCAAAAAAATCCTAAACCTCCGCTTCTACCAGAACTGCTAACTGCATAGCTGTTATTAAAACCAAGATTACCTACCAAGCTCTCAACACGAGATCTCTCTATTTGAGTTTCTAAGATACATAATATAGAGGGGGCATACTGCTTCGTTAGATCACGAAGCTCTCGAACTGTCGCGGGTTTGCCAGCCCCACGACAGTTCCAACAAAGTATACTCATTGCGCTAGGCGCGACTCCCCTTGGGAGCCCGCCAAAAGCGCATTTGTTGGTTTGTTTGCTGCAGGATTCTTCTCCTTTGGCTTGACAGGGATCTGTGGTGTTGACTTGTTTCTCTTTGCCTCCTGCTTTGAAGAGGGGCTCTCCGGCATTGTTGGCGGCGGGAGGGCAAGGAGCTTGCTACCCCCCGGAGTTTGGTTGCTACCTGGCACTGACGCTACCGTAGCTTGGGAGGCTACACGCTTTCTGTTTCGATCCACCTCTTCCATCTCCGCATCTGCAGAGTTTCCCATAGCCGGTTCATCGTCATATAATGGGCGATCTTGATTATTCCCCCTGCCTCGTCCTCTACCTGAACCCGAACGGCCTCTGCCTCGTCCACCACCAGATTCCCTGCCTTCACCTGGACCACGCCCTGGTCCTCTGAACCATGCTGCCTGAAGGTCTTTGTATACCAGAGCTCCCGGAAGGTGGATTCCATCACCACATTCCTTGTATTTGTGGCCCAAGTGACCACACACAGCGCACCAGTCCGGCAATCTTTCATACTTAACCCTGAAGATCAATCTGACAAACTCCTTCTGCTTCTTGATGACAAGCGAGACAGCATTCTTGAGGGGCTTTGTGACATCTATCTTGATACGCACTCTAAAGAAGTTACCTTCAAAGTCTTGGGATTTTGGCTCAGCATAGATAAATTCACCCACGGTAGAGGACAGCGATTTTATCTTGCAGAAGTAGCCCTCAGGAAAGTCATGGATTTGGATCCATATATCCACTTTGTTTAGCTCAATTGTAGATGGTTTTGTGAAGCCATCATATGGTGCAATCACCACTGTTTTACCCTTGAAGGTCCAGGGCCCCTCCTCCATTACACGTTCCCAGTCGCCGAGGCACGAGAATTGGAGGGTGTAAAGATTCTCTTCTAGTGGACGAAATTTCACCTCTTGTGCAAGATCCCACGCCACGCGCATGTTACGGAAGAACCAATATTGGCTATAGGGCTTATCTGTGTGGACATGGGCCAGCGCCATCCACCTGGTGGCATCCTCTGGTAGCTCATCTTCCTCGATCACCACATCTTCTAGGTCATCCTCCTTCAGACCTAATTCCTTCATCATCGCCTCCATATCGCTCATGGCCGTAGCCGAGCTTGAAGACGGATCTGCCATCTGTTGTTTCTCTTGCCCGAAGAAAGACACGGTTTCCGCGAGCGGGGGTTCCCTAGCGTCTTCGTCAGCCTCGTCGCCCCGCAGCAAAGCCCCGGAGATCGACGGCCGGCAAGGAGGGCAGGGGAGCGAAATTCTCCAAGGCAGCCGCCGTCGCCTGGAGGAGGGGAACCCTAACGTGAGGGGATAGAAAACCCTAACGTGAGGGGACGGTCACGGGCTATGTGAAACCGCACCTCACATGCTGGACATGTAACGGTCCTGGTAAACGACTTGGGTCAAGCATCAGGGACAGGGACGCCATACAAGCGCCCATTCTTTTTTTTTTGAAACGGAGGCAAAAGCTTTGCCTCATCCATTAATTAAGAGAGAAAAGAGTTTGTTACAAGTCACTGGCATGAGATCACTCTTGCAAAATAAGAGACCCTAATTTTTTTGCACCGGCGATGACCCAAAGGTTGGCCTCAGTATTGATGGAGTCAAGCAATGCAGGTGGAGGGGCGCTCTTGTGCTTGAAGACCCTTGCGTTTCGCTCATTCCAGACGGTCCACGTAACAAGCATGGTGAGAGACGCCTTGGCTTGGCGGTTTGGCGTGCCATTGTCGCAAGCGCCCATTCTTGCGAGCACAAGCATTTGCATGCACGCACACACGGAGACGGAACGTCATACGCCCGCACCAAGCTTCACGCATGAACCAACAAACATCTTCTGGCGGCCGTCTCGTTATTATATTAAGAGTAAAATGCACCATAAGTCCTAAAACTATTGAAGATGTGTTAGTTTAGTCCTATAACTTTGAAACTGCAGTTTTGGGTCCTAAAACTATTGAAGGTGTGTCAGCTTAGTCCTATAACTTTGTAACTATAGTTTTGGGTCCCCAAATTATGTATGTTTGTTCATCTCATGTCCTAAGCTTGCATGGCTAGCATCTATGGTGCATTTTTTCAAATGAGCTCTTTATATGTGTTTACTTCCCCAGAAGTGGTCCATACACTTTGACGTCACAATGTGTGTTGCAACATGCACGTCCATCACCTGTGTGGCCAGTCTACTCTCCTCGTTGGAGCTCAAGCCATCATGCCACTCATTGCCTGTAGTTTCAAAGTTATGGGACTAAACTGACATACCTTCAATAGTTTTAGGACCTAAAACTACAGTTTCAAAGTTATAGGACTAAAATGACACACCTCCAATAGTTTTAGGACCTAAAATTGCAGTTTCAAAGTTATAGGACTGAATTGACACACGTCCAATAGTTTTAGGACTTATGATGCATTTTACTCTTATATTAAATTAAAAATAATAACAATGTGAGCGTACCTAACCCGTCTGGTTGATTTTCTAAAAAGGGCCTCAAAATGCAGCCAGGTCACAACACCGGATCGCTCTCTCTTTGCTCATGGCTACTCTACAAAACCAACCAACCAACCATTTCTTATACTAGTACTACCAGAGCAGAGGCAGGGTTTGATCCATTCCAAACCAGGTAAGGTTCGCCTGCTTTGACCTGGAACTGTCCCTTCCTAAATTCCCCTTTGCATTTGATCAGAAAAGTCACCATAGGCACGCACGGCACAACCGTACAATTGAGTGCCAAACCATAGCTTTATCACAGACACGAAGCTACCAAATATTCACAACTCTCGCACACAACAGAACAACAACTACTACACCTAAAATCTCTACGCCACGCCATCTTTTCATTTCGTGATGTAGAACCGGTTGTGCGGGGCGCGGGGGTCGGTCATCTTCTCGAAGTCGAGGTCCATGTCGTCGTCGTACTCCTCCTCCTCCTGCGGCTCCGCCGCCCTCCTCCGCCGCTCCCGGGACTCGGCGGCCTCCCGCAGCGTCTTCTTCCGGACGTAGTCCTCGTACGACGTCTCGCACCACTTCTTGGCGTCCCCGATGATCTGCTGGTTGTGCCGCTCCACGTCCCGCTCCAGCTTCACCTTCTCCGTGTTGCGCGGCTCGCCCCAGTAGTCGTACCGGTACATCGGCTTCGACGGGTCGTAGTAGTCCTTGCCGTACACCACCGTCTCGTCCACGTCGTACCGCCCCGGCTCCTCGATGGGGAGGCCCAGGGCCTTCCGGCTGCCGGTTTATATAGATGTTAGTAATGAGAGCGTGTGTGTTGAGTGTGATGAAACCTGTTGTTCAGTTGCAGTTACCAGCATATGTCTCTGAGCAGAGCCTCCCTCTCTTCGTAGGAGCGACGCCACTGCAGCAGATCGTACTCGTCCATTTCTATGTTCCGTCGCATCTTCCCGATTTTGTACTCCTCTCCTCTTTCTTGTGCTTCCGCTTTGAGCCTTTTAATCTCCTGCGTCAGTTAAGTTTCAGCATCAGTAAAGGAATGGCAGAGTGGCTAAACAAAATCCAGCTAAAGATGGAAGAAACGGTACCTCACGCTCAGCACGAGCAGCCTTCATATCGAGTTCTTTGATGTTTACATTCTACAACAGAGAAAGTTCAGAACCACAATGGGCATATCATTAAGGGATCGCTGTACTGTGAAATAAACACCCAACGATGATCAAAGTAATCACGACACACAAATGCGTACCACAACTTTCTTTTTAAGCACTGTTTCTTTGACACGCCCTTCAGTGTATTGAATCCTATTTTCTTCGTCGAACGAGGATGTATCAACTGTTGACTCGTACGTCACATCCCTGAATTTATCTGGATTTTCATCCTCGTGGTCTAAAATCATCTGCTCCGCATTATGCCATTCCCAAAGCTGCAAGCAAATAAAAAACATTCCTGTTAAACCTATCGAATGGGAACTAAGTGTAAACACTAGGAGGGAGCAAGAGACATAAGCATGTTAGCGGTAGATATATGGCTACCGTTTCAACAAAGGGGTGGTCTGACACCAAAGGTTCTGTTTCCATGTCTGTCAAAGGCTTTTTCCTAGGAATGGGCGGCCTTCCACCTTCGCGCTGTCAGTGCATATAAAGGTAAGAAGCACACACAAGCACATAGCACTGATGAAGTAAGAACAAAAATAATGTGAAAATACTTGAGGGAATTACTAGATTTAACGAAGTAGCAGAAAACAGAATCAAGAGAGCAAATGTTAAATCAATTGAAAAGTCGTACCCACAGCTGCTCTTCGTTTGTATCCTCCTTACGGTGAAATATTGGTGGGAAGTCAAACCTATTAAATCTGCAGCAAGGAAGAAGATAGACAACCCTGAGTCAACAGAGACTGAAGGTAAATCGAAGCAATGCATAACACAACGGACATTAAAGCCGTCACACAATCAGGACTCGTCAGAGTGACCGAGGATAAGGATAGTGAGTTAGTGACGGCACTCACACTAGGTGATCAATGTTAGGATAGACAAGGCGCATTTCAAGTGGGAAACGAAACCGATATGGGTCTCGTTTGGCCTGCAAAATAATAGATAGTTATAATTCACTAGTAAGGCATATCTACGAAAGTTACTGAAATTCCAGGGTCCAGGTTGCAAAGAAAAAAATATATATCTTATAAAAAAAAACTACTCCCGATCCATATTACTTGTCGCAGCTTAGTATAAAGTTGTACTAAAGCTGTGACAAGTAATATGGATCAGAGGGAGTAACAAAATTGTACTTGAAAGTGCTCATTTGATCCCGAGCTCACATGCTCTCTGATGAACAGTAAAATCATAAAAAAAATCTGATTTTTTTTGTGATAAACATTGATGAAAGTTTTAACATCCTGCAAAATATCGTGATGAAATAACATTCGTGGAGGTCTGGACAAAAAAAATCAATGCTTCCAACAATAGTCTTTTCAGAGCATCGATTTTGATTATTTTTTTTGGCCCAGACCCACATGAATGTCATTTCATCACAAAAAATTGCAGGCGGTAAAAACATTCATCAATGTTTATCACAAAAAAAATCAGAATTTTTTTATTTTGCTTACTATTTTTTCGGATGTTACTGTTCATCAGGGACATGCGAGCTCGGGTTCAAATACTCGAGGTCCAATTGTACTTTGGTAATGCCAAAGCACCACTAACATATCATAATGCAATGTGGATAACCAGGCATTCCTCCACTACATATTGTTTACCATTAGATATCTTCAGAAGCAGCAACAGAAATTGGAAAATGAACTTCAAGGATAACTAACCAGAATTTCCACATAGACATTCATGCCAGGTTTGATATGGTGGCGGATCCAATACCAATCGTTTCCTTTTATTGGCACCCACCTAAACATATAAAGAGATGCAGCCACACAAATTAAATATTTTCTTTACTATAACAAGTTATGTAAAAACAGTAGAATATTCTAAGAAGGCAAAGTTAGGCCTGAGTGCCATTCATTAATCATCATTCAACATAATGCTATTGGTAGAATATTGTGATGCAGTTTCGTGCCAACATGCAGATGCCCTTAATATTTCCATGTAGTATTATTCACCGTAGCTAACAGGTCACATTTGAAAGCAAGACAACAACAAAATGTTACTAAAATATCAGCCATGGTAACTCCACAATTGCGCAGAAGATTTAGAGGAGTACATACCCATCATGTGTGCCACCAATATCCACAAAAGCTCCTTGATGGAGGTGAATAGAGATCACTTTACCGTAACATATCTGCATGTGGTAGATTGAACCATTTATCAAAGGTTAAAATGGTAACAGTCAGCAAGTTACTGAAGAGGGAAGGTACAATCAAAAGTTTAAGTGGAACCTGTCCAGGGTAGAAGAATGGAAGTTCCAGCTGCACAAAAGCAATCAACAAATCAGCAATTAACAGGACCAGGAAAAATAGAACTAAATTAGGCAGCAAATTCAAGAGCAAATGGACATACCATATCTTCTCGGTAGTCCTTACCTCTTTTTCGTCTACCAGGGTAGTAATCCTGATCAAACTGCATAACAAAAATAGCCAAGTAGAATATTACTGCTCAGTCCTGAAATGATGAGAATGGCTACAAACACTTGAGGAGATGACAAGCCAGACTCAAAATCATTGTGATAATCCAAGTATTTGAAGAAACCAGAACATTTGAAGGAACCAAAACCAGTTGACTAGCTTGCAGGGCTATCATTAAAAGGCTGTGTTTCTTAAGTGAAATGCAACCATCGCTAGCCTGGATAGTAATAATGGCAAAATACAATCATTATTAGCTGTATAGCTTATAGGAAATCATAGTGCTATGTCCACAATAGTAACGTCCATAACCCGACAAATAACAATTTAGGCTAGTGGCTCCAAAGTTCAGTTACTGGGGAAAGTATGAAGTTAACACTTATTGAATATTTTGCAGTCCAGGGCAAATGCAAAACAGATATCTTAAGTTCATCTCAAAATAAATAATAATGCACCGCCAGCCAACACCAATCACAAGAGTTGAAAGTCGAAACAAAGGTGTACACGGAATGCGGAGCAACATTGTTCACAACCAATGTGCAACTAAACAGGCACATAACAGGTTACTGAATAGTGTATACCAACATGATACCATGTTACTGCATTTGAGCATTTCTACAGCCTACTTGAACAAGGAAATATATCATGGAACAACTATCACAATGCATCACTATGATCATTCTACAAGGGTCCTCTTGAACTAATTAATAACCATTGAAATAATACTACAGGTCCTTTTTGAACTAATCGCGAGAAGGCACTTCCTTTTGAAATTATCAAGGGTGATAAAATACTGGGGAGCAGTGATCAAACACATTTCATGACAATTATGTGGCTCAAGAAGCTCCCCTGTATGTGGGCTGCAGACTTGCAGTCCACAACAATCATTTAACTACAAGCAGACCGGAAAATTATAAAGCCACCTTCGATTGCATCATAGCCGAACAAATTCACAATGCTCTGCTGCAATGACAGAACTATTTTCTCATAGAATCATCATGGCCAGTGCGGATTTGCGAGTACTGGACACCGATAATCGATTGAGTTATAGTGATATGTACTACCTTGTAGGACTCCTCCTCAAGCCTGTCCCTGTTGGTATCCACCCACTCCTTGTACTGCTTCAGGAACACCTTGTACCGCTCCAGCGCCAGATCCTGCGGCGCGTCCTCCACCTTCTCCACGTTGGTCACCCCCTTGGCGGCCGCCGCCTCCATGTCCACCCGCTCCGACGCCGCCCTGTGAGCCTCCCGTATGAACGCCAGCTCGTCCTGGTCCACCTCCCAGCCGGGCGGCGGCCAGTCCCGAGGCGGGATGAGCCGCAGCGGGAGCTGGCCGGCCCACGCGGTCTCGAGGGGCTCGGGCGTCTCGCGCATGGAGAAGAGGCGCTCCAGGTACCCCGGCTCGGACTCCACCTTCTCGCGGTAGGCCGGGGTGAGCATGCGGAACGCCTCGACGGACTCCGGCGAGGTGAGCGGCACCTCCTCGCCCTCGTTGAGGCTGTGGCGCGCGAAGGCCACCTCGGGGCTCATCGCCTCCTCCCAGGGCGCCCAGCCGTGCTCGACCCAGCTCCGGCGGCGCGCCACGTCCTCGGGCTCGGTGTTCTTGACGAGGATGGAGGGGAGCACGGGCGGGTCGTCGGCGGGGATCTCGTCGGGGCCCGAGGGGGAGACGGACAGGGCGAGGCGGCGGAGGCGGGGCCGGAGTACGGGCTTGGGGCGGAGGCCCGGAGGGGCGAGGAGGTGGAGGAAGGTGGCGCTGGTCGCCATTTTCTGCGGGGTTTGGGAGGACGGCGCGGCGGTCGGTCGGTCGTCCCGCCGAGGGGTTTAAGACGCCGGGAGGATAAGGTGCGGCTGCTGGGAGCCACCTGTCAGCGAGCGATCCAGCTCCATTATTACCAGTTATTTTTATTTCAGAATCTCGCCTTTTCTTTTCCAAACTCCCGTTACTCTCACTCACTCGTTCCTGCTACCTCCGTCCTGGTTTACAGTTCGCTTACATTTTGGATCATATTTTAATTAATAAAATATAAGTTATACGTAGCAAATCATTATAAACTATTGCATTTGAATACTACCAATCTAATAATATATATTTTTGTGACATGTGTTAACATTTTGCTAGTTAAATATAATGTCAGACTTTGATCGAAAATAATAAGATTCCCCCGCAAATATATATGATAGAGATTAATAAACCCAGATGAAGGTGATAATAGAGTAGTGAGAGTAGTGCATATGATATATTAACCTCGAGAAGTATTTATTTTTAAAAGTCAATCTTTGTCAAAGATTGTCTTTTCATATATACGCATTTATATTTTGAAACGGATGGAAAAAGTGTTGTTAGAATTGATCCACACGTCGATCTATCGAGAACCAAACAATCACACGAGTACGAACCGAGATTTGTTAACGAGGTTCGCTGATATGGCTACATCCCCGGGCCTGACTACGGGCGCTCTTCCCCATGACACCGCTACAATACCGCACTCCAGTCGCCCGGGCGCTAGCACACGCGGCCGGCTACCCCACGTGCCTGTGCTATTATGTGGCATATGTTACATAGTCTGTCTACCCCCGCACTATATGAGAGGCCTAGGATACAAATGTCCTATTATGACACAACTCTATATCCTGTCTACACGGCGTACGACTCATAGTTCAATTGTAACCTACCTTAAAATAATATTTGACACAACTCTAACAAGTGTTACTTTCACATAATTATATACTCCCTCCACTGGCATCCTTAAGCGTAATTATGTCTCAATTTTCATTTTTCCCGATGGATAAGGCGGACATCATCAGCACGTCTTTGCTTATTGTAGTGCACGTGATAGAGCTGTTGGGGAACGTAGTATTTCAAAAAAATCCTACGACCACGCAAGATCTATTTAGGAGAAGCATAGCAACGAGCGGGGAGAGTGTGTCCACGTAACCTCGTAGACCGAAAGCGGAAGCGTTTAGTAACGCGGTTGATGTAGTCGAACGTCTTCGCGATCCAACCAATCAAGTACCGAACGCACGGCACCTCCGTGATCTGCACACGTTCAGCTCGGTGACGTCCCTCAAACTCTTGATCCAGTTGAGGCCGAGGGAGAGTTTCGTCAGCACGACGGCGTGGTGACGGTGATGATGAAGTTACCGACGCAGGGCTTCGCCTAAGCACTACGACAATATGACCGAGGTGGAAAACTGTGGAGGGGGGCACCGCACACGGCTAAAGATTAACTTGTGTGTCTATGGGGTGCCCCTCCCCCGTATATAAAGAAGGGGAGGAGGAGGCCGACCGGCCACAAGGGGCGCGCCAAGGGGGGAGGAATCCTACTCCTAGTAGGAGTAGGTTTCCCCCTTTCCTAGTCCAAGAAGGAGAAGAAGGGAAAGAGGAGAGAAGAGAAGGAAGGAGGGGGGGCGCCCCCCTTCCTCTTGTCCAATTCAGACTGGGTAATGGGGTGGCGCCACCTCTGGCCGGCCCTCTCTCTTCTCCACCAAGGCCCATTAATTCCCGAGGGGTTCCGGTAACCTCCCGGTACTCCGGAAAATACCCAAACTTCTCCGGAACCATTCCGGTGTCCGAATATAGCCTTCCAATATATCAATCTTTATGTCTCGACCATTTCGAGACTCCTCGTCATGTCCGTGATCTCATCCGGGACTCCGAATAACCTTCGGTACATCAAATCACATAACTCATAATACAAATCGTCATCGAACGTTAAGCGTGCGGACCCTACGGGTTCGAGAACTATGTAGACGTGACCGAGACACTTCTCCGGTCAATAACCAATAGCGGAACCTGGATGCTCATATTGGTTCCTACATATTCTACGAAGATCTTTATCGGTCAAACCGCACAACAACATACGTTGTTCCCTTTGTCATCGGTATGTTACTTGCCCGAGATTCGATCGTCGGTATCATCATACCTAGTTCAATCTCGTTACCGGCAAGTCTCTTTACTCGTTCCGTAATGCATCATCCCGTGACTAACTCATTAGTCACATTGCTTGCAAGGCTTATAGTGAGGTGCATTACCGAGAGAGCCCAGAGATACCTCTCCGAAACACGGAGTGACAAATCCTAATCTCAATCTATGCCAACCCAACAAACACCATCGGAGACACTTGTAGAGCATATTTATAATCACCCAGTTACGTTGTGACGTTTGATAGCACACTAAGTGTTCCTCCGGTATTCGGGAGTTGCATAATCTCATAGTCATAGAAACATGTATAAGTCATGAAGAAACCAATAGCAATAAATTAAACGATCATAGTGCTAAGCTAACGGATGGGTCTTGTCCATCACATCATTCTCTAATGATGTGATCCCGTTCATCAAATGACAACACATGTCTATGGCTAGGAAACTTAACCATCTTTGATTAACGAGCTAGTCAAGTAGAGGCATAATGGGGACACTCTGTTTGTCTATGTATTCACACATGTATCAAGTTTTCGGTTAATACAATTCTAGCATGAATAATAAACATTTATCATGATATAAGGAAATATAAATAACAACTTTATTATTGCCTCTAGGGCATATTTCCTTCAGTCTCCCACTTGCACAAGAGTCAATAATCTAGATTACATTGTAATGATTCTAACACACATGGAGTCTTGGTGTTGATCATGTTTTGCTCGTGAGAGAGGCTTAGTCAACGGGTCTGCAACATTCAGATCCGTATGTATCTTGCAAATCTCTATGTCCCCTTCCGACACTTGATGACGAATGGAATTGAAGCGTGTCTTGATGTGCTTGGTTCTCTTGTGAAATCTGGATTCCTTCGCCAAGGCAATTGCTCCAGTATTGTCACAAAAGATTTTCATTGGACCTGATGCACTAGGTATGACACCTAGCTCGGATATGAACTCCTTCATACAGACTCCTTCATTTGCTGCTTCTGAAGCAGCTATGTATTCCGCTTCACACGTAGATCCCGCCACGATGCTCTGCTTAGAACTGCACCAACTGACAGCTCCACCGTTCAATATAAACACGTATCCGGTTTGTGACTTAGAGTCATCCGGATCAGTGTCAAAGCTTGCATCAACGTAATCATTTATGACGAGCTCTTTGTCACCTCCATAAACGAGAAACATATGCTTAGTCCTTTTCAGGTATTTCGGGATGTTCTTGACCGTTGTCCAGTGATCCACTCTTGGATTACTTTGGTACCTCCCTACTATACTTATAGCAAGGCACACATCAGGTCTGGTACACAGCATTGCATACATGATAGAACCTATGGCTGAAGCATAGGGAATGACTTCATTTTCTCTCTATCTTCTGTAGTGGTCGGGCATTGAGTCTCACTCAACTTCACACCTTGTAACACAGGCAAGAACCCTTTCTTTGACTGGTCCATTTTGAACTTCTTCAAAATCTTATCAAGGTATGTGCTTTGTGAAAGTCCAATTAAGCGTCTTGATCTATCTCTATAGATCTTGATGCCCAATATATAAGCAGCTTCACCGAGGTCTTTCATTGAAAAATTCTTATTCAAGTATCCTTTTATGCTATCCAGAAATACTGTATCATTTCCAATCAACAATATGTCATCCACGTATAATATTAGAAATGCTATAGAGCTCCCACTCACTTTCTTGTAAATACAAGCTTCTCCAAAAGTCTGTATAAAACCATATGCTTTGATCACACTATCAAAACGTTTATTCCAACTCCGAGAGGCTTGCACCAGTCCATAAATGGGTCACTGGAGCTTGCACACTTTGTTAGCATCCTTTGGATCGATAAAACCTTCGGGTTGCATCATATACAACTCTTCTTCCAGAAATCCATTCAGGAATGCAGTTTTGACATCCATTTGCCAAATTTCATAACCATAAAATGCGGCAATTGCTAACATGATTCGGACAGACTTAAGCATCGCTACGGGTGAGAAAGTCTCATCGTAGTCAATCCCTTGAACTTGTCGAAAACCTTTTGCAACAAGTCGAGCTTTATAGACAGTAACATTGCCATCAGCGTCAGTCTTCTTCTTGAAGATCCATTTATTCTCGATGGCTTGCCGATCATCAGGCAAGTCAACCAAAGTCCACACTTTGTTCTCAAACATGGATCCCATCTCAGATTTCATGGCCTCAAGCCATTTTGCGGAATCTGGGCTCATCATCGCTTCCTCATAGTTCGTAGGTTCGTTATGGTCTAGTAACATGACATCCAGAACAGGATTACCGTACCACTCTGGTGCGGATCTTACTCTGGTTGACCTACGAGGTTCGGTAGTAACTTGATCTGAAGTTTCATGATCACTGTCATTAGCTTCCTCACTAATTGGTGTAGGAATCACTGGAACTGATTTCTGTGATGAACTACTCTCCAATAAGGGAGCAGGTACAATTACCTCATCCAGTTCTACTTTCCTCCCAGTCACTTCTTTCGAGAGAAACTCCTTCTCTAGAAAGGATTCATTTTTAGCAACGAACATCTTGCCTTCAGATCTGTGATAGAAGGTGTACCCAACAGTCTCCTTTGGGTATCCTATGAAGACACATTTCTCCTATTTGGGTTCGAGCTTATCAGGTTGAAGCTTTTTCACATAAGCATTGCAGCCCCAAACTTTAAGAAACGACAACTTGGGTTTCTTGCCAAACCACAGTTCATAAGGTGTCATCTCAACGGATTTAGATGGTGCCCAATTTGATGTGAATGCAGTCGTCTCTAAAGCACAACCCCAAAACGATAGCGGTAAATCAGTAAGAGACATCATAGATCGCACCATATCTAATAAAGTGCGGTTACGACGTTCGGACACACCATTACGCTGTGGTGTTCCAGGTGGCGTGAGTTGCGAAACTATTCCATATTGTTTCAAATGAAGACCAAACTCGTAACTCAAATATTCTCCTCCACGATCAGATCGTAGATACTTTATTTTCTTATTACGATGATTTTCCACTTCACTCTGAAATTCTTTGAACTTTTCAAATGTTTCAGGCTTATGTTTCATCAAGTAGATATACCCATATCTACTCAAATCATCTGCGAAGGTCAAAAAATAACGATACCCGCTGCGAGCCTCAACACTCATCGGACCGCATACATCAGTATGTATTATTTCCAACAAGTCTGTTGCTCGCTCCATTGTTTCGAAGAACGTAGTCTTAGTCGTCTTGCCCATGAGGCATGGTTCGCAAGCATCAAGTGATTCATAATCAAGTGATTCCAAAAGTCCATCAGCATGGAGTTTCTTCATGCGCTTTACACCAATATGACCTAAATGGCAGTGCCACAAATAAGTTGCACTATCATTATTAAACTTACATCTTTTGGCTTCAATACTATGAATATGTGTATCACTACTATCGAGATTCAACAGAAATAGACCACTCATCAAGGGTGCATGACCATAAAAGATATTACTCATATACATAGAACAACCATTATTCTCTGATTTAAATGAATAAACTTCTCGCATCAAACAAGATCCAGATATAATGTTCATGCTCAACACTGGCACCAAATAACAATTATTTAGGTCTAAAACTAATCCCGAAGGTAGATGTAGAGGTAGCGTGCCGACCGCGATCACATCGACTTTGGAACCATTTCCCACGCGCATCGTCACCTCGTCCTTAGCCAATCTTCGCTTAATCCGTACCCCTATTTCGAGTTGCAAATATGAGCAACAGAACCAGTATCAAATACCCAGGCGCTACTGCGAGCATTAGTAAGGTACACATCAATAATATGTATATCAAATATACCTTTCACTTTGCCATCCTTCTTATCCGCCAAATACTTGGGGCAGTTCCGTTTCCAGTGACCAGTCCCTTTGCAGTAGAAGCACTCAGTCTCAGGCTTAGGTCCAGACTTGGGTTTCTTGACTTGAGCAGCAACTTGCTTGCCGTTCTTCTTGAAGTTTCCCTTCTTCCCTTTGCCCTTCTTATTGAAACTAGTGGTCTTGTTGACCATCAACACTTGATGCTCCTTCTTGATTTCTACCTCCGCAGCTTTAAGCATTGCGAAGAGCTCGGGAATTGTCTTATCCATCCCTTGCATATTATAGTTCATCACGAAGCTTTTGTAGCTTGGTGGCAGTGATTGAAGAACTCTGTCAATGACACTATCATCAGGAAGATTAACTCCCAGTTGAGGTAGTTTTCAATGGTGAACATCACTATGTTGATCATATCTACTATATGATTCACGCTCGACCTTTCAGTCTCAGTGTTCCGAGGCCATATCTGCATATGCTAGGCTCGCCAAGTTTAACCCGAGTATTCTATGTGTGCAAATCTGGCTTGCACCCGTTGTATATGAACGTAGAGCTTATCACAACCGATCATCACGCGGTGTCTCGGCACGACGAACTGTAGCAATGATGCATACTCAGGGAGAACACTTATACCTTGAAATTTAATGAGAGGTCATCTTATAATGCTACCGCCGTACTAAGCAAAATAAGATGCATAAAGGATAAACATCACATGCAATCAATATAAGTGATATGATATGGCCATCGTCATCTTGCGCCTTTGATCTCCATCTCCAAAGCACCGTCATGATCACCATCGTCACCGGCTTGACACCTTGATCTCCATCGTAGCATCATTGTCGTCTCGCCAACTATTGCTTCTACGACTATCGCTACCGCTTAGTGATGAAGTAAAGCAATTACATGGCGATTGCATTTCATACAATAAAGGGACAACCATATGGCTCCTGCCAGTTGCCGATAACTGTTACAAAACATGATCATCTCATACAACAATTTATATATCATCACGTCTTGACCATATATATCACATCACAGCAAGCCCTGCAGAAACAAGTTAGACGTCCTCTACTTTGTTGTTGCAAATTTTACGTGGCTGCTATGGGCTTGCAAGAACCGTTCTTACCTACGCATCAAAACCACAATGATTTTTCGTCAAGTGTGCTGTTTTAACCTTCAACAAGGACCGGGTGTAGTCACACTCGATTCAACTAAAGTTGGAGAAACAGACACCCACTAGCCACCTGTGTGCAAAGCACGGCGGTAGAACCAGTCTCATGAACACGGTCATGTAATGTCGGTCTGGGCCGCTTCATCCAACAATACTGCCGAATCAAAATATGACATGCTGGTAAGCAGTATGACAATTATCGCCCACAACTCTTTGTGTTCTACTCGTGCATATAACATCTAGGCATAGACCTGACTCGGATGCCACTGTTGGGGAACGTAGTATTTCAAAAAAATTCCTACGATCACGCAAGATCTATCTAGGAGAAGCATAGCAACGAGCGGGGAGAGTGTGTCCACTTACCCTCGTAGACCGAAAGTGGAAGCGTTTAGTAACGGGGTTGATGTAGTCGAACGTCTTCGCGATCCAACCAATCAAGTACCGAACGCACGGCACCTCCGTGATCTGCACACGTTCAGCTCGGTGACGTCCCTCAAACTCTTGATCCAGTTGAGGCCGAGGGAGAGATTCGTCAGCACGACGGCGTTGTGATGGTGATGATGAAGTTACCGACGCAGGGCTTCGCCTAAGCACTATGACAATATGACCGAGGTGGAAAACTGTGGAGGGGGGCACCGCACACGGCTAAAGATCAACTTGTGTGTCTATGGGGTGCCCCCTCCCCCGTATATAAAGAAGGGGAGGAGGAGGCCGGCCGGCCACAAGGGGCGCGCCAAGGGGGGAGGAATCCTACTCCTAGTAGGAGTAGGTTTCCCCCTTTCCTAGTCCAAGAAGGAGAAGAAGGGAAAGAGGAGAGAAGAGAAGGAAGGAGGGGGGCGCCCCCCTTCCCCTTGTCCAATTTAGATTGTGCAAGGGGGGGGGCGCCACCACTGGCCGGCCCTCTCTCTTCTCCAGTAAGGCCCATTAATTCCCGGGGGGTTCCAGTAACCTCCCAGTACTCCGGAAAATACCCGAACTTCTCCGGAACCATTCCGGTGTCCGAATATAGCCTTCCAATATATCAATCTTTATGTCTCAACCATTTCGAGACTCCTCGTCATGTCCGTGATCTCATCCGGGACTCCGAACAACCTTCGGTACATCAAATCACATAACTCATAATACAAATCGCCATCGAACGTTAAGCGTGCGGACCCTACGGGTTTGAGAACTATGTAGACATGACCGAGACACTTCTCCGGTCAATAACCAATAGCGGAACCTAGATGCTCATATTGGTTCCTACATATTCTA